>NW_007579488.1:52978-130085 GCF_000690725.1 Stegastes partitus | reverse complement strand
CTGCTCTATATGCCTACAAAATTGCGTAGCTCTAGGCCAAATGTGCTTTTGACAATTTAGAAGGTGGCGCTGTGGAGCAATTTTTCTATTGAGGTGTGTATTGTTCTTCCAAATTATAAAATTTTTCACCGGGTCTGATGTACATGGCAATTTTGGTGAGTTTTCGAGTATGTTTAGGGTCTCAAAAACACGTGTCTTTGGCACGAATAATAATAATAATCCGAGCAGTTCCAATAGGGTCTTCGCACCCTTTTGGGTGCTCGGACCCTAATAATAATAATAATAATCCGAGCAGTTCCAATAGGGTCTTCGCACCCTTTTGGGTGCTCGGACCCTAATAAAAGCATTTCCTTATATAACTTCAGACAGCCCTCTTACAAATGGGCAGAAAAGCCATTTTCTTCTTACTAATGGCACAAAATAGCTTTTCTTACAAAAAGCCACCTTTATATCTGATGGTTTTTTTTCAGCATAAAAGAACCCAAGTTGCCAAAATAGTAGATAACGGTCTCAAGAAAAAGGATTTTTCATGTAAAAAAACAACACACAACAAATACCTGAAATTCACAGTAGAGAAGAATTTATTTGTATTTTGTTCTAAGAAACTTCTCACCAAAACAGAGAGAGAGAACGCGAAACACAAAAATAAATACCCGAGAACAGCAGAACCAGTAAGAAGTTGAAGTATAGTTACAAAAATAAGTCTGTATGTGAGTTACTTCGCATTTATACATGTCTGCAGATATACCATCATTTCCTTTTGTAAGGAGAAAAGATCAACCAAAACAAAACAAAAACACAATTACAGCTGAGCTCCGACAGTCTTTCAGGGAGAAAAACTCGTGATTTGTGCTCTTCTTTCCAAAAAAATAGAACAAAACAAATGTAAACATGAGAGAGAATTCAAACTGCAGGTGGATATTTGTTTTTTTAGCTTTACATGTTTCTGACGTCCTTCGAGCAGCGAACATGCAGAAGACTGTCAGAGTTCAATTTGATCAATCAGAAGGAGGAAGCGAGTCTCCTTCAAAGTAAAGTACTGATTAACTTTTATTACCAATATTGGAGGATGAATCATGTAAATGCTTCTAATTTTCTATCGATAATTTGAATTTAATGACCAGGTTCTGTTTGTTTTTGTCTGTTTTAGGGTTTCTTATGAAAAAAAACAACAAAAATTAAAACAGCATGCGGAACATGAAACAGATTTTTACAGAGCGTACGTTCAGACTTACATTGCATTCACAGAAGTAAAATGGCAGAATTTAGCTCGTTATTATGACTAATGGGGCATTAATTATGATTTTTATCTTGTTTATCGTCTCTCTACAACCATTTTCTCTCCAACCTCAAGCTTTATTGTTGTTTTTCTCATATTCTGAGCCAAATAACTCCACTTTTGTACCACTTATATACACCAAACTCTCCTCTTTTATTCACATCTATATCCTGTATGTGTGGTTTGTTCATATCTTAGTCATGGCCTCATTTATAGAACACTTTATGCCATAAAACGTAGTAAAAAATTTATGTTTTTGAGCTTGTTGACAGTTTTTTTTCCCCCCCAGATTTGTGGAGTGATAAAATAAAATATTCAAATCCCATCTGTAAAAAACTTTGGCTGTAATATATCCACAAAATGAAAGAGTAATTGTTCACATTTTCAGATTTCTGTTCTGTAAAATGAATGCAAATTAGGACATTTAATACGTATATTACCTTATTTGCATACGTAAACAGAGAATTTCAGAATAAATCTTTTTGTAAATCATCAGTTGGGGAAGTTTATTGGTGATATGGGTTATTTTTTTCCCCAGATTCACCTGAAAATTCTCAGATTCTGATTATGAAGATTTAACCTCAAGATTTCATAAGTTTGTGATCAACAGATTTGTTCGTCTTTTTGTGAATGCAACGCGCTTCTGTACATTTGTTCTGCATTTCAAACGGTTTCTGTTTGTTTGTGCCGAGTAAACATTTAACCTTTCGTCTATCCTGAATGTGTTTAAGGTGCCGTAAGTTAGATTTTTTTTTTTGACTGAATTTGTACAACAGGAACGATAGCGTGAGATTTTCTAAATTTTTTTGGTCTTCTGTGTTGTTGCACATCTCGTATACTGTACACTGTGTGAGGCACAGGAAGCTCCATCAATACAGCAGCAAAACCCCTCAAAATACCTGAAACTGAACTCTAAAATCATCCAACATCTCATTCTCTAAAAGGTTTCCCCCCACAAGCAACTAAAAATACAGCAAAGTCAATAATAATCTTCAAATCACATAAACGACATAAAAACACACACACAAAAAAAAAAACAACACATCCAATATAAATAATCTCTTAATCGTGCCTATGTGTGGATCAAAAAACCGCTACAATCACGTTCAAAGATCCCTCAGTGATCCCGCAGGTCTGCTTTTTGTTTCGTTACCCTGTGAGAGTGAACAACCGAATACTGCAGAAAACCCCTCGTCAGGAAAGAGCTGTCAGCAAAGAGTCGCTAAGATACAAGACACCGGAGAAGTCTGGTGAATTTAAAGGATTCACTTTGTTGTTCGGAGTAATTGTCCATCGAGACTTTAAGGCCGTGAAGCGTTTGTGCGACTGAACGATGTAGAAAATTCATTACTTCTGCCTGAAAACAAAACCTACAAGGAACCTGAAATCAAACCGTCACCAGCAGGGTTTCCTTTAACGTGTTTCTTTGATTGTGTTTTTAAAGAGGCCGTGAGTCCACCAGGAGCTTCTGCGGTTTTATACGAAATTGGTTGTAGTTCCTCCTGATCACCAGGAGGGGGCGACGAGTGGCAAAATGGTGAAACTTTTTGCTAAATTCCAGAAATATGGTTGGAAATGGAGTTTTTACTCAGTTCAGAGCAGGTAAGTTGAACAAAGTCGTCTACAGGGAAGCGCCCAGTCTTCCACCACTTAGCACCATATTTCATTTGTTTTTCTTGGGGAAATGCGTCCAGCGTAAAATCACGACACGTTTCATCTTTTGGCACAAGTAAAGACAAAAGATCCTGGTGGACGTTGTGGTTTGTTTAGCTTCACAGAACGACTAACCTACAGGAGTTTCACCGTAAAAAGCTGCTGGTGGCAGAATTAAAGGCATATCCTGGTTTATGTAAAACAAAAAAAAACAATCTCTATGTATTTACATATGGTGGTGGGAGAGTTTTAGACTTTGGTGACGCTGCTCGTTTGTTGATCCGGCTGCTGGTCTTCGTCTTCGTCGTCGACACTCAGGTCCAGCCTCAGGTTGTCCAGAGTCTGACGGATGGTCAGCGTCTCTTTACGCCTGGAGGAGACGGAAATGGTGCTTTGTTAGTCAACCGGTGGAGTTATGGGAAGGTGTCAGGAAGTAAATGAAACCATCTGCACGGGGAGAAACCACTAAAGGTAAGCGAAGATGTACGCTATATGAACAACGGTACTGGGATAAAGCTCCTGTTGAGTGGGATTACTGGAAAGTGGAAGAGCTTCAGCAACCAAGAAGTCGGAGAACAAAGAGCAGACTGTTGTAAAAATCACTAATGCTCTGTTTTATCAATAACTAAGAAGTTTTAAACTTCTTGTGGCATTAATATCGACACAAAAACTGGGCCAGGAACTTCATGAAATGGATTTTTACGGCTGCATCACTGAGCACAGAGTCGACCATGGAGCTGTGTAATCCATCTTAATTTAATCTTAATGCGTCAGTGCACTCAGACATTTTGGACAATTCTATGTTTTCAACTTTGTGGGAACAGTTTGCAATTTTAAGCAGCAAGCAAGACCCACAAAGACATGGTTTGGTAAGTCTGGTTTGGACAAACTTCACACCAAGAATGGAGACCTCCTCCTCCAACATTAAAACACTTTTATGGATGAATTGGCAGAAAATTCCACAAACAAACTCTAAAATCTTGTGAGTGGAAGTTGTTGTGGGCTGTGGATTTAGAAAGGGATGTGCTAGAAGGTCTTGTAGGCGTAACAGCCGTGTGTTTGGGTGAACTGGTGACGAGCAGCTAAAGCGATCTTCAGACTAAGTGTGGGTGCAGCTCGTACTTGTTCTGCAGGTGCTGGTCCAGCAGCTGCCTCTGCAGCCGGCTGTTGGTCTCCCTCTCCTCGACCAGCTCTCGGTTGGTGTGGCGGTACTGAGCCTCCTTCCTGCTCGCCTCCTCCTCGGCCTCGTTCACCTGCCGCTTCAGGGTGCGGATCCTCTGGGTCATCTGGAGAACCGATCACAGAGCTCCCGGTTAGCGAGAACGGCTTTTCTCTTTGGCTTTGATATCATAAATGTTTGCTTAAACTCAGAGGAAAGACTCCTGAACAGCTGGAAGCAACAAACTTCAGCTCCTGTTTTGACTTTTGTACGTCGCCTCCATGAAGAAAAGACACAAACTCTGTCCTTTATGATCTACGTGATGCTCATAAGCGGCTGCACAGCTGCTACACTTAGATCATTTTTACTTTCACTTTCACTTTGTACTACAGTTGCATTCTTATGCATCAAGATTTCTACGATAAACTTGATCTTTTGTGCCGTTTAACTGGTCTTTAGACAAAATAATAATAATAATAATCTGCTCATGTGTGTTTTTTCTGATCACTAAAAATCTGGAAAAATCTTTGAAGTCGTTTGTTAAATTAAATCTGGACGTTTCTAAACACAAAGTTGAAGATTCTATAAAGGGTAATGAAACCTGGTTGTGAGAACATACGTCTGTTCCAAAAAGAAGATGTTTAAAAGACTATAAAATACAACCCAACCTCCAAATACACAAACATCTGAAGTAAACTTTAGCTTCTTTAATGAACCGATTCATTTCATTCAGACCACTCGGTGTGTTTGACTCGTATGAAGCTTGTGTGTTGCCTTCAGGACAGAGTTGTGTTGTTTTCCTACGGAGCTCTGCTGCCCTCATGTGGCTGTAAAGTGTTGCTTTGCGTTACCAGGTCTTTCTGCTCCGTGGCTATCCGGTGCTCCTCCTCCATCTGGTCCGTCAGCTCGTTGATCCTCCTCTCCAGCTTACCGATGGTGTTGGTCAGAGTCATCTTGTTTCTGCACAAGAACACACACACACAGAAATCAGCCAGACTTTCAGGCACCACAACACTCAGTCTGCATGCTCCTGCAAAACCACATTTGCAAACACATGTAGGTCACAGCTAGCTGGTGTGCATGTTTGGAACTTTACTCTCTAGATGCTCCAACCCTGTTTAAGCAGAACTAAGTGGAAGCTGATGGTTGTTTTGGAAAGACAGGATTCAAAAGTCTAACATCTCCAGTAGAGCAGCATCTGAAAATGATCAGTTAGGATATAAATCAAACAGGATCTGATGCTAAAACACTCTTAAGATCCTTTAAACATGATGAAACCAGGACGGCTTTAGACATGTGTGCTTCGTCTGTTGACCGGTTTGCTGACTGACCTCTCCTCGGTCCTCAGGACGTTCTCCAGCTCCTTCAGTCTGCTCTCCGTCCTGGAGATGACGTCCTCCTGAACTCTGGAGCTCTGCAGCTCGTCCACCTCCAGACGCAGCTCACGCATCTGCACAAACACAAAGAACCTCTGTTAAAGACTAAAAGCACTTGATTCGCTTTTCTTTTGGTCCTGCATTGTTGATTATTTGCTCACTTGTGTGTTCAGTTTTGCAATAACGTTCTTTAGTCAGTGTTAACACAGCGAGCGTGTCTCAGTGTGATCATTACAGTCTGACTAAAACATAACCAACATTACAGTTAATATTACCGACTTCTCACAGATGTAACTGTGGAGATATGTTGGACTGTAAGCGAGAAAATTCTGCAAAATGGTGCAAAATCAACCCGTCAAAAAACATCTGAAAATCTTGCAACAAGAGTGCCAGGAAGAAATAAAAACAGTGGATTAATTTATCATCTAAAAACTGGAAAAACTACCTCAACTATCTGCAAAATAACTTTATTTAAAGACACTAAACTCTGATTTAATTGAAATTACTATTTATAATAATACAGACTAAACGTCAACATCATCTAAACTATTGGCCTGTTTGTTTTCAAAGCTGATACATTGTTGTGTGTTTTTGAAAGATATTATCTGTAATTTAACAAAACAAGGAAAGCGCGTAAAATAAAAATTATTAACAAAATAATTTATGTTTATTTGTAAAAAAAAAAAAAAGAAAAAAAAGGGTAAAATAATGGTATTGTTTGCTGATTTCAATACAGTAAAAATAGTGCAAATATTACAATGAAATCGAATTTTTTTTCACTTTTTGATTTAAAAAAAAAAAAAAGCAAAATAATAATTTGCTCAAAAAGCAAAATGAAAAGGGCTCATTTGTTGCAGCTGTGATTTTCAAAAATGTTTGTCAGTCTTTATGCCAGAAAACATCAAATATTAAACTCTTAAACATCGACTGTTGAACTTGAACTGGAGGTTACCTGTCTCTCCATGGAGACCTTCTCCATCTCCAGCTGGTCGTTCAGATCTTTCTCCTGAATCACCTTCAGCTGCAGCTGCTCGGTCTGACGCCAAACAGGGAAAAATGTGTCATTAAACCAAATAAAACTAAAGGAATCTACACGACAAGTTGGTGATGAAGCGTCCGCGGCGTTCGTTACCTGTTCGATGGATCTCTTGTGCTTGGCCGCCCACCTCTGCTCGCTGTCGTGCAGCTCCTCCAGGTCGCTCTCCAGGTCGATCATCTTCTCCTGAACGAAGAAAAACAACAACAACAAGAGCCGACAGATGAGACAAAAGCGTCCTGATCAAACGAGGCTTATTTAGAAAAGCAGGACACGTTAGGGATCTTCAGAAACGATGTATATTTGGGATAATAGCGTCAACGCGCTGATTGCTACGCGGGATTTGCATAATTAATCCCTAATTAACCCCAAAGTCTGATTAATTCAAGTGGACATCTCTGTTTGAGTCATCAGGTCGCTGCGGAGGCTGTGCCGTCAAACGTGCAGGAAATGAACCAAATGTGAGCAGGTTTTAAAAAGAAATCAGCCCAGATAAAAAAAAAAGTGTTTATTTAGCTGCAGTTGTCTTTTATAATATTATACACGTGTTTGTATTAATTTAACCTTCAACAAGTAACAAGAAGAGACCAAAACCACAGTCTGATAAACACTAATCAGACCAGAACAGCATTAATTATCTTATTAAAACCAATTTTATGAGGCAGCAACTGAACAAATAAACTCTTGGAAGCAGTAAAAATGGACCATGTGATTTATAAAAGAGTCAGAATGTAACATAAAAGGTAAAAAACACCAAAAATCTGTCTGGAAAAGTTTCAGAAATCCAAAACTGCAGGAAACTGTTTTTAAAATGTTAAGTTTCAGCACTTTTATTGACTTTTTTAGTTTGTTTTACTCTCTTTAACCCTTTATAGATTGATTTGCTTTCATGGTTTTACGCTCTACTTTCTTTTATTAAACTTGTGTTTTTTCCTTAATTGGATTTTTGGTTTCATAAATTACCAGCTAGCAGCAAACTCTTCTCTGTGAATGTTCAACGAGTTAACGAGACGAGTTTGTGAGTTGAAGCAGGACGATGTGAGTTTGTTTCATTTGGACCAGTTAACCGTATAAAGTCTATTTTATCATGTGAAGAACTTTAGAAGCAGCACCTGGGCCTGTTTGAGCTGCTTGGTCAGGTCCTCCTTGGCCTGGTTGCTGGTCTGCAGCTCCATGGTCAGGTCGTCCACCGTCCTCTCCGCCTGCTTGCACTGCAGCTGCAGCCGCTCCCGCATCTGGATCTCGTCCTCCAGCGTCCGCTCGGTGTCGATCAGCCTCCCGGAGACCTGCGCAAAAACACACGAAGGACACGTTCTGAAGACGAACCTGGCTGGACTTAATATCCCAACAACGTTCTACTGATGTTTTGTTCCCCACAATGTTCTAAAAATGTTCTGCAACAACAAAGTTTCACCCCTAATGTTCCCAAAAGCTGCTACACTAAGAGTTCTTTCTTTGTTATCAGGGAACATTGTGGGAACGTTTCATAGATTCTGCAATACGTTCCCTCAACAACGTCCTCAGAACATCACAGGCAGAATGTTCCACCTGAGCTAAGCTGTTACAGGAACGTGTTCTCATCTGTCATCTGAGGTCTGAACAACATCTTGAGAATGTTTCCTGAGTGTTGCATTGAGAACGTCCTTCTTTCGTTTTCATTGTGGGAACGTTTCAAAGAATAACGTTCTCTAACGTGTTCCTTCACCAAAAAGGCCTTTTGTTAATATGTCACATGACAGGAACGTCTCATAAAGAACGTTCTGTCGTCTGACGTCTCGATAGCATCTCGAAAACGTTTTCCAGATGTTGCACTGAGAACATTCTTTCTTGTTGTGGAAACATTTCATAGAAGAACGTTCTCTAATGTGTTCCCTCAACAACATCCATTGCAGCAGGAATGTTCCACCTTTGTTAATATGTCGCTTTACAGGAACGTTTTTCTCTAAACACCCGGAAAACATTTTTTGAACGTTGGTTTGAGAACGTTCCTCCTTCGTTATTATAGAAGGTGATCTGCATTCTTGACAACATCCTCTGAACTGGAATATTAAAACGTTATATTAGCGTTATAGGAACATTTGTTGAGATTAAAACATTCTTGAACAGTTAATTTAACGTTCCCTGCTGGTTGTGAAGGCTGCGGTTGTCATTAAACCCAGCCTGTTGCTATCTATGTGAACTGAAGGTGGCGCTAGCGGAGCCGTACCTCTCCCTGCAGCCTGCTGATGGTGGTCTGCAGCTTCTGCAGCTCCTGGTCCTTCTCCAGCAGAGCCTCCTCCAGCTCCTCCACCCTCAGCTGGGCGTCGTCTCGCAGCTTCTGCTGCAGGCTGAGCTCGGCGGTGGCCTGCGTGGAGGCTTGTATGGCTTCACTCAGCTGGAAGCAACACAAAGAGGAAGTTATTACAGAGGGAAACATTCACTTTACATGATAGCTTGGGACTTTATTCAACTCTTTTCAAGGACTACAATCTATTCGGACATATTTGTAGTTCTAATTTTGCAAACGAGCGAGTTAGCATGATGCTAACTGTCTAAAGGCTGCAAAGATAGAACAAAACAATGACTGCAGCAAAATCATTGGACTAAATAAAGTGAAATATGAGCTCGTATTCAGTAGTTTTATTTCCTGGACCCTCTCATGCAGATGAATCCATACGCAGACTTTCATATTTTGTAATTTTACATCATTATAGTCTTGATATGAAAAAGAAATGCCACATTATTGGTTTTTATCTGGTTGTCTGGCTGAAAATGAACATTGAAATGAAACAATGATCTCTAAATTTAGGGTTTTTTTGCACCTAAAATACACCAAAGAGATTCTTAGAAAGCATGTGGCATCTAGAAACATGACCACTGGTATACTTTTAATTAGTTAAATCCAGTTTTCTATTCGTGCAAACTGCAGAATGTTTTAGTTGCAGCACAGCAGGTTCACTAAACCTGCAGAAATCTCTCCAAACGTCGCTTCTCTTCCTGAAAGTTGACTTTTGTTTCATGTTAAAGGTTCACACAGTGCTTCAGTGGAACTCCTCAGAAGTTCTATGTGTTTTTTCTAATCAACTCAACAAGACGAGCTGAAGCCTAACCTCCAACTCCAGGCTGATGATGGTGTTGCTCAGCTCGGACGACCTCTTGTCTTTGGTGCCTTTGTCCACCTCCAGCTCCTCCAGCTGTCTCTCCGCCCGCCACAGTTTCTCTGCCAGACTGTTGGCGTGCTGCGTCTGCTTGTCCAGGTTTTCCTGAACACCAAACACACGCAAACACATAAATAAAGTACAAAACATGCGTCTTATAGGTGGAAATCCTCAATAAAGAAGGTTCTGCATTTCCTCACTGGCAAATAAAAGCAGGAAAGATGCTGATGAGTTAGTTTCACGTCTGTGTTGTAGTAGATTGTAGTTTATGTTCCATATTTATAGAACTTAAATGACAGCAATGACTCGTTGCAGGAAGGAAAAGCTATTCAAAAGCTGACTGTTGTAACCCAGTGTACCTCTGCATCCTGGATCTTGTTCTTCAGTGACTGCTGGAGATAGTTGAAGGCGTATTCCTGAGTGTTGGCCTCCACCATCATGTCTCGGGCCTGTTTCACCTCGATCTGCACAGAGCCACACCAGAGTTAAACCCTGTAGACGGGTTTTAAAGACACTAAACATTTCTGTTCATGTCAGTTCGTTCGTCCCACCTCCATCTCTCTGTACTTCTCCCCCATGGCCTGGCTCTCTCTCTCCATCTCGATCATCTGCTCTCTCAGCCTCTTCATCTCGTTGTTCAGCTGAGCGTTGGTCCTCAGGAGGTCCTCGTTGTTCACCAGCAGGCCTCGCATCTCGAACCTTCACCAGAAGATACCCAACAGACTGTCAAGCCTTAAAAAGGGGACTTTAAAACATGTGGCAGTGCAGAAGACGTGGAGCGAGGACAAGAAGTCACACTTTACAACCAGAAATGTCAGAACCAAGTCCGACTTTGTAAGTAAACAACAACAACTTAGCATCAAGCTAACAGCATCCGTATGCTACACTCAACCCTACTGATGAGGATAAAACCCATATCTGACCTGATCTGGTTCCTCTCCTTCTCCATCTCCACGCTTTCTGCCTCCAGGAACTGGTTGCGCTGTAGAGAAAACAACACCATCGTAAATATATATATATTTTGCCTAAAACTGCGACCACATTGGTTCAAATCCCAAAATCTCTTGACTCAAGACTCCTACAACCCAAATATCATGGAATTCCAAGCCTGATATGACAAGAAACCCAATGACATCAATCGAACTTGAAACTCTTGAGGGTTTCTGCTGATACACAGACTGTTATAGAGATATATCCAGCTCTTCAGGTCAAGAAAGACTGACGGTCTCGACTGAAGACGCTGCATTTCTGCAAGTTTACGTTGTTTGTTCAACAAGTGTGAAAAATTGTTGCTACAAAGAGCAGCGAGCAGTTTGTTTGCAAAACTCATCCTTGTGATTTCTCTGGACTACATCGAAATATTCAAACTTTTGTGGTTGGAAAAATGAATTAACTTACAGTCTAATTGTGTGAATGAGTAATTAGAAACTTATTTTGCCAGTTTAGCACATGCTAGCTGTGTGACAGCATTTCACTGAACGCTGTTATGCTTCTTGCACATTATTGGGCACGAAGGCAGATCAGAAAGTTCACATAACGAGGTGAACATTGCAGCAGCAGACCATGCAATGTACTATTCGTTTTCAATATAGTCCCTTATTTACCTCAATGCACCCGTCTGACTATGGCTTTAAAACAGAAGTCTTGACTTTGGTTCTCAAACCAAGCCTCTGTGGAAGCCTTGAGCTCATCATCATCAGGAAATCTGGTTCCACACAAATGTGATTTCAAATTTCTACGCATATAATAATGACTGGGGGCCAGATCTGGGCTGCAGGCTGGACTAGTACCACCGTATACCTCAGCCAGCCTTTTATGGGGAACTTTATTGCCGCCCTTCACTCAAAATGTTGGTTTTCCATCTCTGCTTGATGGTCATCAACTTAGAACGTATCCGAGGATCACACAAATATGTTGTGACGAATAAACTTGATGTGTTTGAACTCACAAGATGCTGGTGGTCTAGATATGTGAAGAAATCCTGTCTGAGACTCGGCTGACTACCCCGTTCCACAAACCTTTTAGCCTCCTCTTGTAAAAACTGAGGCTGTGGTGAAGTTTCCATCCATTTCCTCACATTGAACACCAGGGGGCGCAGTGCAAATATTATATGAATTCACGGCCATGAAGCCAAACTGTGAGTATTTATTACTTCTGTTAGACCTCTTGGACTTTCTCCGTGGCGTCCATCTGCTGATCGTACAAACCACCAACCTCCACATGTGTTTGAATCCCACCGTGAACTCAGAGTCGTACCTTCTGGCAGACGTCCAGCTGTTTGGTCAGCTCCTCGATGTAGTCCTTCCTATTGGGCGCCCCCAGAGTGGCGGAGCGCATGCTGTAGTGGGTGGGCACCACCTGCAGCGGCAACACAATGCCGACAGAAAAACAGGTTAGATAACGCAGCGGCGGTTCATCGTGAGTCGCACGCGGGTGTAGATGTGTCGGTGTACGTACGGTGCTGTTGGCCTCCGCCCTCCTCCTCACCAGGGTGTCGTAGGCGGAGAACCGGGGGCGGGAGGCGAGGTTGGTGAGGTTGGTGAGGTTGGTGCCCGGGACCGGACTGGTGCTGCGACTGTTGAAGCCGTACAGGTTCATCTCGGAGGTGGCCGGAGAAAGTCCACCCTGAACACGGAGGCGAAGAGGAAGAGACTCAGAAAGCTGCTCTGACTCAAGATTCTACGTAAAACAGCAGCTGAGCAGCCACAGACGTGTTTCCTTGATTGTTATTGCAAAATGAGAGAAAACACTGGTTTCCTGCTTACTACAGTAACAACAGAATTTACACTTTTAGGGATCAATTAAGTATTTCTGTTAGATTCTAAATAAAAATAAAACGGGGTTGTTCCATCTCAAATCATCAGAGTTCTTCTGCTCGGCCATCTCTGATTTGCGTGAAGCTTTTCCATCATAAACTATGAATATCTAAACTTGTATCTGTGAATTTTTGGGTTAATATATCAAACACAATGTGAGATAACTACATCCCACTGTCAGCTGTGTTTGAACAACAACATCTCAGGAGCTATTAAAGATAAAAACCTGAAATTCTCACTGTTACTTCTCATCATGTCGTTAATTCAGAACGTACAATACTGGAGAAGTAGATCAAATCCAGTCTTTGCTGCAGGTCACAATAACACAAAACTAAACACAGACTACGTTATTTTTGTTGAACCTTCATAGAGCAGGTTTGACAAGTTGCTGCACAAAAACATCGGCAGATAGTCGAAGTTTCGCTTTTATAAAATGGGAATACTTCTCATTTTTGGATCCACTTTGTCGGCTTGAGAAAAAGAGTACACAACCGATCTACTGTAGATTCTCAGTTACAACATGGTCAGATATAAGAGTGAAAATCTTATTGTTTTTATTGTTAATAGTTCCTCAGATGTTGTCGTTTAAACTAATTTCAACATACAAAAGAAAAAAAGCTGCTGAAGCAGGTCGATGGGAAACTTTTTGAAATGTTTATTGTGGAGAGTATTTGACATATGAGGCTGGATTTTAGGAAATGTCTGCATAAATATCTAGAACTTGTGCTGTAAAATTTTCTGGCGAATCCAAGATGGTTGAGCAGAATTTGTTCATAAAGAAATGAACAGGAAACGGTCGGACGAACCTTGAACTCGGACATGCGGTGCATGGGGTTGTACTCCATGGAGGTGGCTGTGGCGTACGGACTGTTGAACACTCTGGGCGGACTGTCGGTGGTTCCCAACTGCACGCACACAAACAACAACATCACATTAATAAAGCTTCAATCAAGAACAGAAGGAGAGAAGAGAAAAGAAATGAAGACAACAGACTGAAGTTGTGTTGCCACGATTGTCCGTTGGCATCAATAAGATTCGGTCTCACTCCTGTTGTGAAATTCAGCTGAATAATTTAAATAAAACCCTTTTAAAGTAATAAATTAGACCACAAATAAAACACACAGGCTTTCATATATATGTATGAAATCAAGTGCAGTAGCTTAAACTACTGCTAGAAGAAATAAGACATTTATTACTTTAACAGGGTGGCGGCGTCACAAATGACGAATCATTACGTGTTGATAATTATTATTGAGTGAGACATTGACAGCAGATATATCACAGTAAACACGAGTATCTGCATCGTTTACCGTGACATGTCTGCATGGTTTTCTATCATCGTGCAGAGGAATCACAGGCATGAAACAGCTGATTAGGTCTGATTGTTGACAAACTCTGAAACGTTGATTGAACGTTTGGACAATGAGAAACCTTAAATCTGCATTTAGTCCAGGTGTGGGCCTTTCTCATAAACTGGAAAGGAAAAAAAAATGAATTCTGCATAAGACAGTTATCACTTCATGAGCCGAAGGTTGTAAAGATTTACAAAAGATAATAAACCAAAGAGTGAGTCATTTGTTGGAAACAGTTTCACTTATTTTTCTGCGTTTTCATTGAATTAGTTTCAGGTAAAAATGACTTCAAAACTCCATTTTTAAAATATTTCTGCTCATGCATTGAGGAGTTCAGCCTGTTAAGAGATAGATTAACTTCCTAAAAGTATCTGCATTTGGAATAAAATACAGAAAAATGGCACTTTCACTTTCAATGCACCTGCAGATTTTTCCCCCTAATTTAGGAAATGAAGACGTTTTTGGTTTAAATAATATTCAGAGCCAATAAAATGGTTTAAAGCTGACTTTTTGTCCAGGTGATGGCACATTATTGGCATCTAAAGCTGGATAAAAGAGACAAATATGAGCAAAACACAAAGTTTGCATCAGCATATAAAAGAACTGCCACTTTGCAGAGCAGTTTTAAGAAAGAATCTGTCCAAAAATTGCTTTTTGTAAATAATTCTGCACATGCGTCAAAATGATTCCAGCCTGTTTACAATATAATTCAACTTAAGGGCTTTTCTAGATTCCCAGATATCTGCATTTTTAAAAGAGATTCGGATTAAAATACAGGAAAATGGCACTTTACATATTCATGCACCAGCACATTTTGCTTTCTCCTGATTCAGGAAATAAGACGCTGCACAATATTGGCATCTAAAAATCTAAAAACAGGGTAAAAGACAAGACAAGAGAAATATAGCCATTAAACTAAGCTTGAGACAGCATGTAAAAAAAAACCTAATTGCCAATTTAAGCAGCTTTGGGTAAAAATGACTCCAAAAATTCCGTTTTAAAAAAATAATTCTGCATGTGTTGAGATGATTTCAGACTGTTTAGGATCTACTTTGAGGTTTCAATATGGTTCAGAGTCAATAACACGCTTTGAAGCTGACTTTTGTACTGGAGATGGCACAATAACGACATCTAAACACGAGGTAAAGGAGCGAAATGTAAGCATGACACAAGATTTGCAAGAGCATTTAAAAGTCCTGTAGTTTTAGATAAAAATGAGTCCATAAATTCCTTTTTTTTTGTTGATAATTCTGCATGTGTTGAGATGATTTCAGCCCGTCTAGGATCTACTCTGAGGTTTCAACGGGATGCTTTTGTCCAGGAGATGGCACTGTTTAATAACCGGTTCTGTTTCTGTGCTTCTCCTAAAGCAGCATCTGCATCACCCTCCAAACCGTCTTTAATCCCTGTGAGAACACAAACAGAGACCTACTGCTCCGGCTCGCCCACCTTGTCCGACATGGAGTCCCAGTCCCGGGAGGTCAGAGACTCCAGGGAGCCTTTGTAGTGGTTCGTCCCCAGCCGGGCCGTCTCCCACCGGGCCAGCCTGGGCCCGTTCTCCCCGACCGACCCGCCGCCGCCTCCCGGACTGTCTGCATCCCTGCCGCTCAGCCCGTTGGTCTTCAGCTCGTTGTTGAGGAACAGCTGGTATCTGGGATTCTGGCTGGCGGACGTGACTTTGGGCGTGGAGGGCTCTTCCTCCGACGGACTGTCTGGATGCTTGTTCGAATCGAACTCTGACTCCTGCAGCAGAAAAGGTAGAAGGTGGGAGAGGAGGGATGAGTTAAACCCACATGGAACACAAGCGTAAAGCTGCTGGAGGGGTGAAATCACTCAGAAACACACTCATGAGTACAGTCAGAGACCCAGTCGCACAGCAGCGACGGATGAAGGATGAATTAGCTGAGCATGTTGTCAGTGATTGACAGCAGAAAGGAAATTAATAAATGGCACATTTAGACGGCAAAATACAGAAATCAGAAGAAAAACTTACATGAAAGAGAAGGTAACTGATTTCAACATGAAAACCATAAATAAATGAAAATCAACTTGACAGACTTCACCAACTTTACGCAGTTTATTCCCAAATATGAACCGCTGGAGTGTCTTCATCCAGGTGGTAACTGGGGTTTCTTTAAATCTGCATTTAATGCCCTTTTCTGACAACTAGGGGGCAGAAGAACTTCACAAAGAGTTAACAAAGACAAAATCATGTTGGAAAACAGCTCCAAGTTCAACTGTTTCACTCATTGTAGCTCTGGTTTGGTCTCCACCACCAAGATGCTGCAGCTAGATGCTAACGTTGTTTACAGTTGATTGGTGGATCCTCAAATACTTGGAGATGTTTAACTAAACTGCTCATATAAGTGCTAAATTTGATGAAGGGAAAAACAGCAGAAACGTTTGGGAATAAACTGAGAAAAACATTTTTATTTTTACGATGGGCGTGCACTAAAATCACATGACTTCATTCGGCTGATCGAGTGAGCGATTTGTTTGGAGTTCGACTTCTTGTTCCTTCTTCTGCAATAACTTCATCCCACCTTTGCAAACAAAACGCCAAAACTCCTGTTTAGCAAAAGCCGAGCATCAAACAGAAAAACAGAAACTCAAGCAAACAAATATGTGCGACACCTTCCTCTGATTGTCATTTTCCATGCAGTAAAAATCAACACCGTCATCGTGAGGTTGATATTTCAGACCAAAGACAACACTGCGAACGTAATTTCCAGCAAGAGAATCAAGGTAAAGAGTTTGATTGTTGGATTTGTCGTGTGCGTTTGAGGCCATTTTGATTCGTGCGATTGAAGAAGATGCGCTGTGAAATTTTGTTGCGGCTTCATGCTTTTCCGAGGCGTGGTGTGGATCGAGTTCGCTGCTTAAATCATGCAAGAAACCGCGTTCCCCCATCGAGAACATGAAGAGCTTTTCGTTTCATGCTCGGTCATCCTTTCTTACCGATCCCATGCCGGAATCAGCCGCTGATTCTCTACCAGACTTCGTGGTTTGAGTTTTGCTCTGTGGCTCTGAGTCCGTCTTCTTGGTGCTGCCCCCTACTGGACAATCGATTCTTGCCGTTATCTGACTACTCTTGGTGTCTGTCTGGGCAGCTAAAACCTGTTTGAGCGGCGGCGTCACGGTGATGCTGGGAGGCGGACTCTGCAGTTGTCCGGTGCTGCTCGGTGTGGTCGGGGTCGACGGCGGAGGCGACAGAACCTCAATGGAAAAAGCCTTCGTGAGTCGTCCCCGTGGAGACGGAGTAGGGCTCAGCGGCGAACCGGGAGGCGAGACGAGATCCGGATCAGTGAATTTACCGATCAGGTCTTTGACGCTGGTGGCTCGCTGCAGGTTAGAACCGCAGGTCAGGCCGACAGGCCTCTTCTGAACGGACCTCCAGGTCGCATCGGCCTCGTCTTTGAGAGAACGAGTTGTCGATTTGGAGGACGAGGAATTGGGTGAATGCTGAAAGAGGCGAACACAACAACAGATCCCCCCAAAGAAAGTTACGCAAAGCGTCTGGGCAGCAGATGAACCTCATCAGGCTGATGTGGCAGAAAACAAACTGAATACAGCTTATGCTACGGCAGCTATCGCTAATACTTCTGGGTTCATATACTGGGATGGAGTTTGTTAAGCTGTCAGACATGTAGTTGACAGGATGTGGCAAAACCAGGTTTGCTTGTCAGATGACCGTTTTAACAGCATTCAAAGGACCTACATTGGTTTAGGTAGTGGTGCCCATCGTGTTTTGGATAATTAGTGTTCAGTTATACTGATATCTCCATACCTGGCTACATTTAAACACTGTGAACCAGTTTGTGCACACTGTCGACTGCCACGTCAGAAAAAAAGAAATGAGAAGCTTCTTGTTTTATCATTGTAATAAATAAAAGTCGCTCTTCCAACATCAATTTCATAAGACGGATGCTCAGGAGAGGGACAAGCATATCCATAAGTGTGAATTATGTTTAACTTGCAAAAATACCTTCATTCAAGACATTTCTCAACTCGAGCTTCATCAAGCAAACAGTTTACCGCAAAGAGAAGTCATTTTGAAGTGGCTGTAACTCTGTAACCAATCACACTCCTCACGTACTTTAGGAAAAAGGTGAATCCTAAATTATCATACTACTGATTTATGACTTCCAATAACATACAGAAAGTTAGAAAACCCATCATGAATGTACCCCAGAACCTTGCAGAGACCATGTGTGCAGCTGAACCTGCAGGGACGCATTCACGTGCCAAGTGAAAAAAAAAAACATGAATAAACACTCATAAAACTCAAATCTGCAAACAATACATATGTATATTAAAAATAATCATCACATTTTTCTCTACCCTGTCAGGACTGTGCACATTAAATTAAGTGCGTCTGTGTAAATAGATCCTTCAGGCCTCCAGAGGCGAGTGCAATGAGCAAAATCTGCATATTATGCAGATAACGTTTAACAAAGCATATCGGAAAGGTTAACATCAGTAATACATTTACTTAAGAACTCCCCCAGTAGAATATACAAATGCTGTCAGCATCAAGACCTGCAGAAATCCATGCAGTGGCAACGTATATAAATGGACACAGGGTTTATCTATGTTTAAGACGCTTGTCACCGTTTGTCTCATGAAGGTATAGCACTGAAGTCTCACAAATAAACATATTTTTGTGAGTCAGACTGTGCACAGGAGTCAAAAAGGAGTTTAAAGTCATTGAAATATTGACCTTTGACATGTAAACCACGGTGCAACGGAGGCTTAAGGACAGAAATGTCGGTTTATTTAGCCAACGTTAAACGCTAAAGTTGAGTTTTTTCCAGATGAAACATCATCTAGAAAGCAGTTTCTGTTTGCACAAACACTGACTAAATCTCTCAAGAGCAATTAGACTCAAAGACAGCCTTCCATCACTTTAATTTCAACTTTAAATGATTTCTCCAACGTGTCACGTTAATAGCGTGTTTCCTCTCCGTCTCTGTCTGCCGTCTCTGCACTGTATAGATGCTGTTGACTGATGAAATGCATGCATAATGACATGAAGCCCGTGTGTGTGTGTGTGTGTGTGTGTGTGTGTGTGTGTGTTCCTATCCTGACATAAATCCCTCTTGAGAAACTGCAACATCTGCTCGCTCATCTGAAAAAAAATCCTCCCCCCAAAAAACACAGCATCCCACATTCTCACACAGAAATAAACGGCGGATAGGCGGATAAGCAGACACGGAAAACTCCCAAAATTCAACAATCCACTCGACTCACACACCAAAAAAAAAAAAAAACAGAGAGCGAGAGCGAGAGCAGAAAATGTCAGCTTTTTCCAGTTATTGCCAAAAAGCCACTTGAATAAATCCAACTTTAATTAACAATCATAACAAGAAGGCCGATGCCACTTAGAGAAATGAAGTGGCGAGCGTCCAGGGGTTTAACTTTCAGGGGGCTCCAGGGTCCAAAGCACCGTGTGGCCTTAATCCAGGGACTCGCCTGGCCGCCTCCCCCGGGGACGGAGAGCCGAGGCTGGGGTGGGAGAGGAGCCCGGGTGGCTGTCTGGGGTCTGGGATCACTGCTAATCACTGCGGTATTAAAATGTTTACAGGCCGCGGTGGGATTAGCTCTGAGCTGATGATTTTTAATGTTATTATTTTTGCCCCCGCGAGCCCGAGCACGCTCAGTTTGGACTCGTTCTGGGAGGAGACGAGGACGCGGCGGGCTGGTGGTGAAGTGTTTCTACATGCCTGTACTGTACAACACGCTGCTCATGTGAATCCTGAGTTCAGGCGGGTTCAGGAGGAGACGGTCGCGTGAGGCTTCTGCTGCCTTTAGCAAATATATTTAAACGTGTTGGAAGTAGCCCAGAGTTTCTGATTCACCTTGATGAGGCAAACAATTCTGTTGAAATGGGAACTATTGGGTTCATTTTACTGCCTCATTTGGAGCATCACTACGGTGTCACGTTTACCAAAAAAGTGAGTTAACTTATACCAAATAACTTAACCTTGCTTGGTCTATATTTTTGGTGCATCTAATTACTCACCGGATTTCAATAACATTTTGAACACAGTTGTCAAAACATAGGCATCAATTCCTCAGATTTTCCAGCACCAACAACCCAATATGGTGCTTGCTGATACTTTAATGCTTGAAAAAGGGACAAGAACCATAGTTTTTAAATTAGATTTGCCAACAGAAGCTATTTTGTTAGTTGTTGGGGGAATATTGGTGGTTAAAACAACAAGAAAGCAAGGCTGAGTTTAGGATAAGGAGACTAACAGTCATCCACATTAGATTAGATATAACTTCATTGATCCCTTTGGTAGGGTACCTCAGGGAAATTGTTGAATGTACATGAGGCAGCCTGAACCTTGGATCCTGTGAAAAGGCCACTTTTCAGGAAGAATAATGTACCAACTCCTACCTGAAAATGCCCAAAAAAAATGCTTTCAGGGTCTCAAAGCTAAATGCAAAGATAAATGCTGATTGGTTGAACTTGGACACCAAGCAACTCTTTCGATGTCCATGTTGAATAGCAGCCTTACATGGGCTTACATTAAAACGCTCATAAAACTGGAGTTACATCCAGGAAATACGATTTGTAGGTGTTTTGGTGCAGATCTTGAACCACAATGGAAACAGAAATGCTGCAAGAGTTGATTATGGTTTGATTCTTGTTAAAGTTCACACCACCTACTGCTTACTGCAGAGGAAAGCTGCCTGTCTTTATCTAGACATGCTTCAACCGTCATGTTTGTGACCACATTTAGCTTTACATTAATACAACATCTCACAGCTGACAGTATCTTGTCATGACCCAACCTCTATGTTTCCAACAATACAACCTAACCGTCTACACCTCCGTCAGAGACTCCGGTATGTTGGTAGGTATCGTCTGAAACCTCAACCTAAGACTAGCTCGCTCATCTTCTTTTAATTAATTTCCTCTTTGGGATCATTAATGCAGTCTAAAATAAAGCTCTTCCTTTATCTTTCAAACACGTTAGATCCGCAGAGAAGGCCAAAAAACATAGAGCAACAGCAACTCTGGATTTAAATCCTGTCCATGTCGGGACACGGAGAAACAAACAGACAGACAGAGCTTCATTCAGGAAAACCAGAAATTCCCTAAAGTCCTGGACACACACACATACGTGCTCCTGTATTCCCTGTGGCCTCACTACAGTACAGACATATGGCGCAGAGCCGGGCGCCATCTGACCCAGATATAAGGCAGCAATGCACTCTGGGTAATGCAGCGAACGCCTCGCTGATGCTCGGTGCAGCAGCAAAGCTCCGGGTTTTTCTCCACAAGATGAGGCTTTGTCAAAAAAAAGAAGCAATTCTACTCTACATGCCGATGTTTTAAAGTTCAATGATACATCTCAGCGTTTCCTTAACAGCTGGAGACAAAATAAAGCATCAGAGGACGAGGTTTCTTGGCTTTTAATTGTCGTAATGCAGCTTGATTGCATGTTTGTTGCCTGAAACTTCTGACATCTTAAGCTGAAACTACCCTGATGACACCACGACGACATCACCTGGGTCAGTTTCTGGGACTGATCCCGGCGTGTGAACCATTCCTTCAGCTGTCTCGTAGGTATTTCACTGAGAAGAATCTAATTTAGTGCGGAAGGTGTTGGGAATGTTTGAGAGAGTCAACACGGATTTCTTTGACGGACAGGCTGGTTTACTCAGAGATCTCCCAGAGACTCAGCTTGTGGCCATCTGCACTGCAGACAATAGAACATACAACAACTATTCAAGTTGGAAACAATAAATTTGATCAACTGTAAAGACCAAACTCGCCTCATCCTCTCTGGAGCTACGAGAAGTTCAAACACGCAGTTATTTCTGTGTTTTGGCTGTTCGACAGCTTTGATGGAGATCAATGTCACCGTGACACCAAAAACTCTGACAGAAAAACAGAAGAAAACTAGTTTACTGGACTGAAACAAGCTGGTTTCCAAGTTTGTGGTTTCTTTTTTAGCATCTTCAGATTGTTTTCTCTACTTTGGTTTGTGTTTCAGCTTCGTCTGGTTCTTTCTCTGCTTGTTTTATTTAGTTTCTTTGGGTTTTGTTTTCTTCACTTTAAAGTCTCTTTGGGCTGCTTTTGCAAATAGTTTTCTCTCTTTTATAGATTTTGTTCAAGATTTATTGTTTGTTTCAGGATGCTTTTAGGTTCCTTTTGTTATTTTGTGAGGAAACCCTTTATGAAAATCCAACTTGAACTATTTTAAAGTTATTTCTGTTTGCGGCTGACGCTAAAAACTGAAGCTTGTTTTCAAGTTTGTGGTTTCTTTTCTAGCTTCTTTGGATCGTTTTTCTACTTTCGTCTGTGTTTCTGCTTCATCTGTTCGTTGTATTGCTGCTTGTGGTTCTTGTTTAGCTTCATTAGGTGGCTTCCTGGCTTATTTCATTTCAGTTTGGGGTTTTTTCTTACACTTTACCTTCTCAGATCGTTTTCTGTCCTTTTCAGGTTGTTTTTAGGTTGTTTTAATGTTTCTTTGGTTGAAAGAAAACACATCTCCGGATGTCATTTTAAAACAAAGAGGTGAGTTAATCAACAGGACTTTTCCTACGTTGGTCTTTTCCGGTTACTTTCTAGTTTTCTCTGAGTTTCTTTTCCAGATCCCAAACATGGAAGGAGGAAATCTTTCAAGCTTGTTTTCGGGTTTGCTGTTTGTCTTTCAGCTTCTTCGGACTGAGTTGTTTTGGGTTTAATCGGTGATCGGAGAGGAACTATTTAAGGCTGTTTTTGAGCTTTTTTTCGTTGCTGTTTTTTAGGTTGTTTCTCTTTCTTATGGTTTTATTTTCCAGTTCTTTTGCTGTCGTTGAGTTCTTCAGGTTGTTTTTCCTCTTTGGAGTCGTCACATCGCTTCTTTCTGGTTGTGTTTTGTGGCTTCGGTTTGTTATCTGGTGGTTTTTCTCGTGTCTGCTCGATGTTTTTAAGTTTAATTGTTTGGTTGCATTTTTGTTTCAGTTGGGTTCTGAGCTTCTTGTGTCTCTTTAAGGCCTTTTCTTCAAATTTTATGTGGTTGTTTGTGGTTTTCTAAATGTGTGGGTTGTTTTTTTTTTTTATCTTCTTCAGATTGTTTTCTTTCTTCTGTAAGCAACGCTCAAGCCTATGTACCTTTTCAGGTTGTTTCTAGCTTGTCAGGGTCGTGTTGTGGTGACTCGTGATGGTCTAAAACTACTTTTTAGGCGTTTTCTCAATTCTGTTTTAATATAATGCATGAACCGGCTGAGATAAAACGATAACTGTTCACATTAACGTTCTACATCTCCCTGTTTTCAGTTCAAACTCCATCACAAACGTGACTTTTCCCCTCGGCGCAACTTTTTCTCGTTTGGCTTCGGTTATTAGCGCCAAACTCGTCTCAACGGCGGGAAAAAAAACAGCGTCGTCCAAGCAGTCGGAGTGACGCACAGATGTAAACAAGCAGATGCACTTTAATGCCACGGCGAAATGAAACTGTCACGGCGGCGGAGAGCGACGGCGGCGGCGACGCAGAAAAAAAATAAAAATAAAATAAATAAGCAATTAGCGGCAGCAGTCTTGTGTCGAACACGTATGTGTCTCGCAGAGAGCAAAACGTCGAGCTCCGTTTGGCCCGAAGCAATCTGCTTGGCAATATGTTCCCGTGTTGTTGTTGTTCCTCCTCCCGTCTCCATAAATACCAGAGATTAATCAACAAAACCCGGATCTGTGTCCTGGAGGCCGACCGGTTTTACACTCTGTGCAGCCGACAATTATCCCCTTAACAGGAATATTTGTTACAGATCAGGATGAAATCTGCTCCCACTAATCTCTTCTCTTTATTTAATGTGGGAATCAGGAAACGTCAGCTCGGATCGCTGGGTTTATTGTGTCTATCGAACATGGACAAATTATCGGTGATGTGGTAAATATGGAAGATTAAAAAGAGCTTATTAAGGGACCCCACGTGTAGTCAGTGGAGAAAGAACAAAAAGGAAACTATACAGAGGAATATTTATTGATAATAGACGTGCAGCTCAAACAGTAAACCAGAAATTCAAATATTCTGGTTTAGATTTAGCTCATTTGTCAAGTTAAAATTCTCTGACAGCTGCTTGTAACTTGGGATTTTCTGCCGTTCTTTGCTTTTAGTTTGATTAAACTGTTCAGTTTTATGTTTTTGTGGGCTGTTGGTTGGACCAAAGAGAAAATGGAGATGTCTGTTTGTAGTAATTATGAGAAAAGATCTTTTTTTTTCATGGACTAAAGTGAGATAATTAAGACACATAATCACTGTCAAGTTGAAGTGAGAAAGCAATAGGTTGTTCTTTTGCTAGTTTCTTTGAGTTTTGTCCCGTTTTCTTCATTTTTAAGACTCTTAATCGACACAATAATTAATACAGGAAATAACCGTTTGGGACATTTTTGGTTATTTTGCGTCACGAGACAATAAAAGAAGCAAGTTGCTGATAAAAATAGTCCACAAATGGAGGAACTGTGTCATAAAAGCCCATTTTTTTCCAACAAATCAGTTCAATAAACTCCACAGTGACTCTCATACAAAAACAAAGAAACCAGATTATAATTAGAATATGAGAATCGTCTGTACCTCTGCTCCGGGTGTGTTTTTCTACACTATATTCCCATTAGAATAAAGTGCTGCAGAGGTTTTGTCTGTTTAACACCTTCAACCGACGCCTGACTGCACCTGAGTCCCACTTTTATGGATTTTATTTTTTTTACTTTTTATGTGTTTTTCGTAATTACTCGGAGAGGATCTGAACACTTCCAGCTGCTCTTCTTGAAAATCCACAAAACAAACAAGACTTATAGTATAATTTACACATTTATTAGCTCATCCACCCTATAGGAATGAATAACCGCTGTTGGTTTGTGTGGATTTTCGATGCTAAAACCGCCTCTAAACCTGCAGACGTGGTCGACGAAATTGAAGAAAAATGGTTCAAAATGGTAGAAAATAAACTCTCTATTGGTTCCTTTTAATTAAACTCTGGATTGAATTGTTGCTTTACTCCTCTTGACCACAGCGTCCTTCCACATTTGGCGCTTGAGGCCTTTAATCCTCTAATTTCGGTGCTTTTTTTTGGGGATGTTTCAGGTAAATAAACGACGGATGAATCCAAACACAGACTTTATCCAAAAAGATCTACGTATACGAAAACCTCTTTCATTAAATCCAATCTGACTCTATTAGATTTAAGTCCAATCAAAATGATGTGTGATTATACAAATCCACTTTCTGGAAGATTAACCACCAATAATCTGATCAAAAGGTTACCGAGCCGCTGTGAGGAAACAGCGGGTCGAGGCGTGAGACCGAGAGCTGAAGATGTCGAGGGTTTGAATCCCTCGGCGGCGGCGGCGGCATCGTCCACCGAGACTCGCCGCACACGGAGGCGTATTAGCAAATTATTTTGGGCATCAGGGTTAAAAAAAAATAATCATAAAAAAAAGCCACAAGCCAAATTCTGTAACATCTGTCAGCTGTAAAATCCAGTTTTGGAAAGAGCTGACCTACTTCCTTTTAAATCCACGTTACAAATGACTTCAGCTGTCAGGAGCGACATCAGCGGCAAGGTGGCAGGTGGATATTTCTGTTCATGCAGTTTGGCACAAATATTAACTGGTGTTGTAACATAAACCTGAAACACGATGCTGTAACCAAACACCGGCTCCTGAAAATGACGTAAAAACAAACTGCATCTTCAGTCGTGTTTCAACTCAACGTCTGAGGTGGAACCATTATTCTTTAGCTTTTAATTGCTTTCTGGTTCGATTTAGACACCGATTGTTGGAAAATATCACACTTTGGTTGAAACTTTCACAAGAAAAGCTGCTTTTTAGACGCTTGGTTAAGTTTAGGCAGCAAAATGTGTTGGAAAATCGGTTAAAATAAGATCCTTTAATGAAATATTTGAAGCTTTTTCTTCACATTTAATATACGATTGGTTTGCTGACCATTAATTAATAGAATAAATGGCCAAAATAAGTTGATTACAATCATACTTGTGTTATTTTACAAAGAAATCTATCTGGAAGAAACTACATTTCCCTTAAAATGTAACTGACAATGAAGCAAAGTTGTATAAAATCGCAATTTTAGGGAGATTTGGTGCAATTTTACGACTTTTAATGGGACAAGTTGTGCTTGAAGGCGTCCGGACAGGTTGCAAGAAGCAAAGTTGTGACAAAAAGGTGCACAAATAATTGAATTTGGTTTAAAAGATGAGGTTCTTTTGAGAAAAGTTATCAGTTTAAACAGCAATAAAGGATGAAATGTGAGAAGTTTGGCTGCAAAAAGTCTAAAATGCATCAATTTATACACACAACCAGCCCCTCATACACAAAATGTATTGTTGTCAAAGCAGAGTAGCCAAAAATATCCTCTAATAAAGACGTATGAAGTGACAAAGACCTCTGTCGGCTGCAGGATTATAACCAAGGAACGAAGGAAGAGTGTGTTGGTGTTACAAAGACAATAGAACCAATAGAGTCAAAACATCAGCGTTTGAAACTGTTAGCCTCCCGTTTCCTTTTAATCATGGCTGCACTCTTTTCTAATCTGTCATTCAACCGAAACCATCAAGAATCTTCCTGAAGAAGCTGCTTTAGCTGCAAAAACCGCTTAAACACGTTTAATTTTAACAGTTTAGCGGCAACAAATGGTGTCGTCCTGCTAACGGGGGCATCG
Organism: Stegastes partitus; assembly: GCF_000690725.1. Lineage (NCBI taxonomy): Eukaryota > Metazoa > Chordata > Actinopteri > Pomacentridae > Stegastes > Stegastes partitus. The sequence goes on along the minus strand of NW_007579488.1, from coordinate 103,606 downwards.
GACGAGAAAACGTGTCGTTGGAGAGCCAAACTGGAGCAGATTCTGGTAACGTGATTGGTGTAACAGGCCTCGGATGTGACGGGACCGCCTGTTGGACGGAGCTGCATGGACGACAAGCCTCGCAGGATTTAGATGCATTACTGATGAAGTGTTTCTTTGTTTTGTTTAATGCAAAGCAAAGCAAAGTTGCCCCACAGAGCTGCAAACGCAACACATTTGTCATGTTTTTGTGGTGATTCAACACCTCGTCTGAGGGCTTTTCGTTGCTCTGTGCACCTGCCATTGACACACAATGATATTCTATAGATTTGTGGTGCATTTAAAAAAAAAAAATCTGGTATTTTGTGAGCCTGATTCCTGCAGTATTTGCGTGCAGCAGCAGCAGCAGCAGCAGCAGCGTGTTGGCAGCCCGCCTGTCTGCTGTTTGTGTTTAAGCTTCACGAGTTAAACTGTGGTGACACTTTGACAGGTTTCCCGTTATAATAAGACTCCAAACCAGGTTTCTTCCCTCATCGTTTCCTGTCACAACTGTGTCAGTTTATTATGGGCTGTTTTTTAGGCAGAGATGCTAACAGAGTGTGTGTGTGTTTGTATCTGTGTGTGTGTGTGTGTGTGTGTGACAGACAGAGCCAGATGAGCAGGCAGATGTTTCCTCCGTCTCTACTCCGACTGTCTGAGAAAGACTGACAACAGCTGGACCGATGCCAGACACACACACACACACACACACACACACACACACACACACACACACACACACACACACACACACAGGTAGACAAAGCCACAGCCGTGTTGTTCTACCTGCACGCAGCCGTTTTCTCTTTCGCTTTGTTCGTGCTGATATTAGCTTCTTCCTGCGTCCACTCGCCGCTGAATTCTGCTAAAAGCTCGACTGAGAGTTTCACCTCTCAAGAAATTTAAAAACAATTCCAATAAAAACCTTCTGAGGTGAAGTTTCGCCTCAAAAAGGGGCCAATAAATAAAGTCAACTTTTAAAACTCATACTAGAAAACTTAAGTTTCAGGGATTCAAGCTCTTTTTTTCCAATCTAAAAATCAAAGAAATCTAAAATTGGTCCAGAACGCTTTTAGTTCTGCGACTGGAATAAAGCTCCAGGTACTAAAGTGTTAATTTAATTACCAAACTGAATAATCAAGTGATTATGGAACTCTTGTGGATGCTAACGTGCCACCAAGAGTTCAGGTTGCAGGTTTTTTTTTAAAGCTTTCATATTATTGCTTATATTTAATGCCTCTTAAATTCTACAGATTTTTGTGCAGCTTCTTTTGTACGGTTCTGTCACTTAGTTTATCAGATGGAAAGCAAAAATTCTCTGTTAAATGCTGGATTTCAACCATTAAAAGAGCCGTCGAGTGGCGCCGCAGGAACACTGACCTCAAAGCTTTTGCTGAATCTTAACAAATATAAGATGACAAAGAAAGTCGTCCAGTAACTGACTCTCATGTTGAGTTTTTAATCCTCTGAATCCCAAAACACAGCACCAGGTATGAAAACCACGTTCACATTTAACAACAAATCGAACTTCTGTCGAGTTTTGTCGAGAAAATTAATCAAATCTGAGCTTGAAATCATTAAAATCTCATTTTTGTCTCACGTTTAAATCGCCCAAAACAAACTGTTTGCACGAAATTCTGCAAAAAAACCCAAACTCCTCAGTATGAACAAAAAGTCGTGTTCTGATCTTAATCCAGTGCAAATCTGCTGTGTTTCTAATCTGTAAAGTAAAAACATCTTTTGTCTTCTTTTTGTGAGTTTTTTTTGTTTTCTTTGCATCTTTCTTCGACCTGTTTCCCACAAACAACGTCAATACGTTCCAGTAAATCACAGATTAGTCATATGTTGTGCAAATGCTTGAAACACACACATGGTGGAATCACTTCTACATGACTCGAGTTCTCCAGGTGACACTGGTCCTGTGTGAATAAGTACGACTCCAGACCACTAATAGACCAACAACCAAACATCCAGTGATGTCAGACGGGTGTTTTTATGGGATGTGATGGTGCCAACAACTCTGAAGAGGGTTAAACAGCGAATCAGAGAGGAGCTGGAGACGTTACCATGTGGTTTTCCTGCTCTGTCTCGTTCTTTCCCTGCATGCTGCTGCTTTCTTCTTCGTCCGACCTGGAAGAAAACAGGAAGTTAAAGACCTCCAGGTGGGAAAACCGACCACACCCTGACCTCTGCCTGTAAATAACATCCAGTCACACGTGTCCATCCAGGTGATACCTTATTCCGAGCACTTTCTGCGTGAAACACTCGAGTCTCTGTGTCTCTTCCTGGTAGCGCTGCAGGTCTTGGGTCAGCAGGTTACGGAGCGCGCTCAGTGCTTCCTCCTGGAACACGAGTCTCTCTGATTGGACCAGACGCTCGGTGACGGAGGCCTGAAGCTCCCGGCAAGCGCACAATTCAAACTGCGGTGGGAGAAAATGGAGAAAGGTGGTTAGTAACGGGTTTAAAACAAGGAAATACAGTCGTGATCGTTCATAAACTCGCTCGTGTCCATGTTAACTCCCTAAACTCCAACGTTCTGGACGTGTTTTTCTGCATCTCTTTGGAAACAGCACAACTACGACTAGCAGAGAGAGCTAAGAAAAGCCTTTTTTGCAGCATAACAAAGCTTTAATGCCATAAATCATAAAAAAAGAAAAAATAAGGTTGAATTTCTTTGATTGTTTTTGGTATAGCAATGGAGAAAACCTGGAATCTGCATGTAAACATTATTCAAAGTGTGAACAAGCGCTGCTAATCCTTGGAAAACAAATGATTGCTGTAAATATTTCTCTACTTTTAACACTGAAATCTACAAAATACCATAAACTTGCATCATTTAACTGCATCTCATCGTCTTAATCAGCAAAATATTAAAGAGAATGAAGGTAAAATGTAAAATAAATAAAGTTGAAAGTGGACTTTGAGTTCAGATTGTTTTTGTCACACTTTTAATTTAAGGTTTCTGATCAATATATTTATAAAAACCCAGTGGAAATATAGTAAAGTGAGCTGAGAGGTGACGGGATAAGCAAAACAAAATGAGAAAAGGCAACAAAAGAGGGAAGAATTAACTCAGGAAGTCGTTTTATCTATTGTTCACTGGTTTAGATGATCATTAGATTCTCATTTAATGATTGTTTGTTTGCATTTTGTGAGGCAGGAAACTGGAGAAACACAACAATGAGCAACTTATTGCATGTTCAAGACTGCTCACATTGGATAAACACTGACGAGCATGTGGGTTCATGCATGTGACTCCTATTTTTCAGCGTCTAACATCAACTTACGGTGGATGTCTGAAGGCAGAAGCTTCTCTTCAACTCGTCTTCTGTCTGTTTCTTCTTCTCCTGAAGATCAAACAGCTCAGTGGTCAGCTGCTGCTGGCGGCTTTTATTCTGAAGGAGTCTGAAAAAAACACAGAAGGATGAACGTTAACGCCCGTCTGAGGTCTCAGATGCAACATGAGGAAAAAAGTTCTGTCCTCATGACAAAGGTGGCAGCGAAATGCACCACAGTAGACATTAAATGCACATATTTGTTTGGTAAAATCATCCCACACACAAACTAAAGTAAAAGAAGCCGACAAGACGCCTGCTGTGCTTAAAGAGAAAGACAATACCGATATAATGTGTGACTGGGAGGCTTTAGCTCGAAGGTTTTTATGTATTTTTTCTGAACAAACAAGCAGAGCAGCTCCTGGATTCAGTGGAAACCAGGAAGCAGAACAAACTGTTTGTTTTGTAGCTACTGAGAGGTTTGCATGAGAAAACACTGAGGACAGTAACAGCGTCAGGTTATCGACGGGAACTTTAAATGAACCAAATAATCAACCCTCTTGTCTCCTGAGTCCATTCAGGTCCTGACAGTCTGCAGGTTTTTAGTCGTTTCTTGACCACGTCCGGCGTTTCTGACTAACTCCTGAGCTGATGTTTAACGAGACGGAGTTCCTCCCCTGAGCAAACACTCGGTGTTTTCATAGACACACACGAAGACGAACAGCTGATGCAGAGTTTGTGATTATTGCTTTCTGTTTAAACCAACAGCAGCCAAAACCGCATTCAGCCGTCATGTGAGTGATAAGCAGCAGAAGTCCTGAACTGCACTGGAGGTACTTGCAACAGTGGCAGCAACGTTGTAGTATTACCATTAGTATATAACTAGGGTCATCTGTAGGATCAGTGATAACAGAACACAGCAGCTATGGAGTAGTTTGGGAAATACAGTACATAGCAGTAATAGTACCATTTATGACAGCTGTAGCAGCCGACAGGCACCAGTACAGAAGCGAGTACACTCCAGTACAACAGGTCAAACTGGTACCACCCTCAGTAAATGTACTGACAAGTTTATCCTCTTATGAACATTTAAAAACAAATACTTTACAAGACAGAGATCCCTCCAGCGTGTTGGCATCACGCTAACTAACTGCAGCTCCTTGTCAAACACCGGCACATTTCAGATCCACCCGGAGAACAAGAGGAACTGAGTGGAACCGAAGCACCGACCCGCAGTAGAACCACCGCCGGTGCAGAGACCCAGTATCAGCTCAGTCCAAGAACAGCTCTGTTCTGTGGGTTCTGCGCAAACAGCAGCGATACCAGCTGTTGTCCTGCCACTGCAGAGTCTGGTGTCTGATGAAGATGATGGAGACGAAGCTCCAACCACCAATGGAGCATCTTCAACAGAAGATTCTGGCAGCTTCACCTCTGGAGAACCAGACGCCAGAACAGCACAAAGGAGAGCTTCAGCTGATCTCTTTGGAACTCACCAACTACAGTAATGGCATCTCTGAGGTGAAGGCTGATACAAACCAGAGCAGAGATCCAGGCAGCTGCACCTCCAGAACATCAGAGACAAATAGATCTCAAAGGAGAGCTGCTGTTTCTCTGTTTGCTCTGTGGGCCCGGCAGAAACATTGTGATACGATCAGTTTGCCCACTACAGAAGAGCTCCCGAGGATCCAGAAGAACATGGATCCCCGTCAAAACCAAACAGAGGAACACCTGAAATCAGCTGTTCCTCTACAAATCCAGAGATCAGCCAACTGAGCAGGAGAGTCACCGTGGTCCACCATCGCGGACGTCCTGAATCAGGTCCAGACATGTGGGCTCATTGCAGCATCGCCACTATCGAAGAACTCCTGGTTCTGCTGCAGGAGATGCCCGCCGTGCACAAACAGACACTCGGATAAACGGTCCTAGACCAGAACGTGGCTACAGAGCAGCGATCGATCAGTAACCAAGGCTCAACTTACAACGATAATGTCTTCTGTACATGAGCCCGGCAGCGTTACCCCAGATACCAAAGTCAACAGTCTGACAGGGTGGTGTCCCTTCCGGCCCAAAAACCACCACAGACTCCCAGATGCAGCTTCTTACAGACGAGCTTTGGTGAAGGACAAAGACGACGCAACGGCTACATCTGGAGTCACTGCAGAAACCACCGACAGCAGCGGCAACAGAGAAGGTTCCCACCAAAAAGATTTCACCAGCAAAACCAGAGACAACTTCCAAATCTCCAAAGTTCAAGTGGAGACGTCTACAGAGTCCAGAGACTGACAGGAAACCAGCCGACCGCCAAGTTAAAAGTCCTCAAGTTGCTGCTGCAGTTTCCAGACTGACGCTGGCGTTTTCTCGTATCACTCTTTGATACGACTCTTTATTTACTTCTGAGGTAAATAAATAAAAAAATGTGCTTGAACTGAATACATGTAAAGACTGAATATATGCAATGAACCGAGGTAAGAGTTCATCACTCAGTGTTCTACGAGAACATTCAACTTAAAATAAAACGACTTTGAGGTGGGTTGAGTTTACGTCAGTAAAAACTGTTGGTGAGATACGGTCGTGTTAACATAAAGTACCAAAGTTTAGAGGTTCAAACATTCACATGAATACAGGACTGAAGGCTTCCCAACATCATTCTGCCTCTGCTGTAGCTCATTCTGCCGATATGGCTGAAGACATCCACATAATGTAAATAAAACTTGATTTATCCGATTAGTCCAACCTAAACTTTGCGCAGTAAAAGAGTGAATGCCAAAAAGCTTTATTTAGACTCTTTTCCTGTTCAACCGAAACAAAAAAAGTCAATAATTTATGAAGCTGCAAGACGAAAATCGTGTGATTCTATCGATCTGAACGGTGGTGAGGTTGGACGGATTGTAAATAACTAAGAACTGTTTTCAGACTTTACATATTTTACCAGTAGCTGCTGCCTGAAGCATGAACGTGAAATAAAACTTGATTGACCTGAAGTCAAGTGTGGCACAATTAACACACATTTTTAAAGTACTTTACATAAAATAATACACCATATTACGCTATATTCTTATAGTGTCTGAAAATACACGAGTAGTATCACCTTATATCCTCCTAAAAAGCAGGAATAATTCACTGATAAACGTCCGGCCTGACTACATATGAACATAACACTCCAGCACAGCAGTGCAGTTGCCGGTGCGTCCACCGGGAGGCGCTGCACCTCTGCAGAGTGTCAGGAGAGCAGGTGACGGGAGGCGGCCGAGTGTTTTGTTTGTGGGGACGAAGAGGATTCTCATCTGAGGAGCCTTTGATGAACTAACTGAAGAATCGACGCGCAGACTGAAGACAAATTAGCAGAAACGACGCACAAACAGCGGCGCAGGAACACAAAGGCCCTCTGGGAAATACATTAGCACGGCCTTAATGAGGTTTCTCAAGGAGGCCTGCTGACTCGGCGACGAGCAGGACGAGGAGAATCTGAGGGGAAGCCTGAAAGACGAGCCGCAATCTTTGATTCGCTCCGAGCCGCTGCAGGAAACCGGATGGATGTTTGAAACTCCAACGAGGCAAAAGTCTCCACGAATTAAAGCGACGTGTTTGTCTGCGTCGCCGCGACGCCTCGATACAACAACTTCCTCCTCCTCCTTGTCGTATTTATCCAGTAATTCTGCTGCTCTGCTTTGCTCTCTGAGGCTGTTTTACAGTTTATTCTTGATGTAAAATGAAATTACAACACGTTTGACTCGACTCGTCTCACGAACTGGATATTTTACGACAATTTAAGATCGTTTACACTTTATCACAATAAAAACACTTTAGTTTTCTCGCAAGTATAGCTTTGAAATATACTCACATTACACAGTGTTCTGCTACAGATATGATAATATTTGATGCTGACGGTGCTGCTAAAGTACCTCAGCTTTAAAGTCATCTGTCCAGTTGATGAAAAGGTTTTTTAGAAATGCAAAAAAAAGGTCATGCACAAAATTAACCAATATACTGAGAAGGAAATTTTGTGTTTAGCATTTTTCTTTCAGCCATATAACTCCAGTGATGCAGCGTATGATTATGTGAGATGTTTTATCACAATATCAGCACCGTTTTCTTGCAAAAAATCCAAGTGTAGCTTCAAAAAAGTCCCATCAACACACCATAAACAAAAAATACTCCGATTACACACTGTTCTGTTACAAATCTGATCACATTCGACAGGTTTGTTGAAGCATTTCAGTTTTGCAAGTCGGTATTATGCAGCAAATTAATTTGTCCAGTTGATTAGAGGTTTTCTAAGAAATGCAAAACAAAAATAAAAGCTTGTGCACAAAAATATGCTGAGGAGGAAGTTTCAGGGCTGTCGTCTTTGGGTTTGTATCCAGCTGCTGCCTAAAGCATCTTAGGAGGGATTTTTTTTTTTTTAAAAAAAGCAAAATAATAAGTCAAATTTACTAAACAGTGGGGTTTTGACTGTATTTTAGAGCCACATAACAGCAGTTTAACAATGTTTAAATGCATGTGTGACTACAAACTGTTCCTCCATTATCACCTGTTTCATGCATCTTTTTTAAAAACACACACACTGAAGGAGATTCAGAAAACTTTTCCAGGATTTCTTCATCCATCATTACTTAAACACCACCAGATGTGACATTAGGATGCGGCTCGGCCGGCTGCAGGTTCTGCTCCAACTTCAGACGCGACTCCGGGTCCACGAGGACGAGCCGCTCTGTCACCTGCCAATCAAAACCCATCTCGGCCAATCAAACGGCTTCATTAAAACTCTGCGGAACATCATCCGGCGCGGTGAAGAGACGGTAATTACCAATGAGTGTGTGTGTGTGTGTGTGTGTGTGTGGGAACTGCATTGTCAAGGCGCATGTACGGCCGCAGTGTGTTCACATGTAAACACACACACACACACACACACTCTGTGCAGCATGTCAGAGCCTCACACACATCTCCGCCAGCTGTCAGCGTGTTGTGATTACGTACGGGGGGAAAAGCGTGAATACGAGGCTCCATAATTACGTGAACGTATGTGACAAACACATTTCGCTCCATAATTGCAGGTGAAAAACGCGTGGGTGTTATTTATTTAGATTTCTTTTTTTTACATTAATGTATCTCACCACATGCAGCCTGTCACATACATATATATGTGTATAATTTTCAGGTTTGTGCAGGATGTATAGACGCCGTTTGTGTGCATAAACAGAATGATGTATAAACTCCACAGAGGACAAAGGTGACGCTATAAATCCGTATGCAAATGATCGCCGGTGTTAATTTATATGCTGCTAAAAAATCACAAATGCAGCAGCTTCCATCACTCCGTCCACTCACATTTGACTGATTCCTGCAAAACATGCCAAAAGATTTCAGTGTCTGTGCTGCAAAAATGGGTAAAACAGAGGATCGATGGGAAGATATGCAGAGAAAGGAATGTTAGGAGAAGAAAAAAAGATGTTTTTAAGGATGAAATAAAGATGTTTGGACAGAGCAGAGAGGAGGAGAGCGGACGAAAGACAGAAGCTGACAAAGGAAGGAGGGTCGAGGCTAAAAATCATGACCGAAGATGGAAAAATCCAACAAAGGGAGGAAAAGAAAGACGAGGAAGAAAATGAAAAAAGAAAGAAAAATGACAAAAAACAGAAAGTGAAAGACGGTTTAGAAATAACTGACTCAAATTGAAAGTGAAGTACAAATGAAAGGAAAGGAGCTCCACTTTGTTCCAGAGCTTTCAGATCATCTCACCGTCTTCCTCGGTGATGCATAGCTTCAAAATATACAAGCACGACTTCCTGTTTTCATGTGACGCCTGAAAAAACCGCAGAAAACGAACATGAAACGTGTCTAAAAGCTCCAGAAAAAGCAACTTTTATTGTGTATTCATGAAAATAAAAGTGTTTTTGCTTTAAATCTGAGTTTTAGCAGCTAAAGTGGCAGGTCATCGCGCTGCTCGGAGGCTCCTCGGCAGCTTTTGAGCTAAATCTAATGTTTCTTACACGAGTTTGGAGTCTCCGAGTGCCAGTTTATGACCATAAATCTCTCTGACTTCTGACTTCTACATTGAAAGTTTTATTTATTTCTTATTACATGTTGGACGGAGGAGCTTTAGCGGGATAAGAATCAATGAGGCGCCACAGCTTTTCCACCATGTTGATCGGTTTTCGTGGTCACTATCGGAGGGTTTTGGACGACGAGCGAACAGAAGAAGGAGCTGAGGGTCGACGAAGTTCAGCTGGGTGTTTTCCAAACTGCCAGTCGGCCTGTTTGTCTTGGCAGCAGAGAGAAGCCTCCTTGCGTAACCAGACGAAAAGACTCCGCGCTTCGGTCTTCTATCGACGGGAAACAAAACATGTAATCCGTCACAGTTTGAGCAGAGAAAGTAGGAAATATGTCACGTTGTTTTAATAAAGCAGATCAGGAGCTGAGACGCTTCATTAAACCTCTGAAGGAGGATTATTATTATTATTATTACTATTCTGTTCTCACGTCGGCGGGCTTCTTATCAAACCATCGGTTCACTCAGACAGACTGAAACTGAACAAAGACACACTGTGAAGCTGAAAATGTGACATAAGACATAAAATAGATGTTTTGGGTGAAATCTGTGTTTGCAAGAAGCAGAAATATTGTCAAAATTGTTCCAGCTGCTTCCATTTAAGACCTAAATATTTCAGCAGGAGAAAGAAATGAGTAGAAAAGTATAAAATATAGAAATGTGCATTGCCCTAAACAACTAAAAATATAAATATACAGTGTGAAAAACAGAACTGCACATGTGAATATTAGATAATAATTCAATGTCTTTGTGCAGATTTCTGAAAAAGTCATTTCTAAAATCCAAATTAGGATTAAAAGTATGAAAAATTATGTCTTTTTTTATTTTAATTTGATTAAACTGAGCTTTTAAGGAGACAGTTTAAGAGTTTTTTTTTCCACTTCCTGGTTGCTTCCAGTCACAAACCCAACGTGTATTTTTACAAGCGGGGAGGGAAACAGTCGGAGGAACGTCCGTCACAACAAAGACGAGAGTTTAAATGTTTAGTTTGTTATTTCTGCTTGTTTTCAGTTCGTTTAGCTTCGCTCTGCTCACCAACAAACAAACAAAAGAGACAAAATCACAAGAAGCTCATCGGAACCAGAAGAAAAGAAAAGATCCCACAAGAGTTTGTTTTCTTTGTGATGATATATTTAGAAATATTAGAGTCGGGAATGTTTCCCTGCTTGTTTCTGTTCATGTAGTTTTACTGGAGCTGCAGAAGAAACGATTACGGTTGTCAAAAAGGTGAAAATTCTACTTTACACAATAGACTTTAATTGTTTTTTTAATGCACAAGAATGTTTGTGCGTTTCTCAAATTAAAAAGTAAAACTATGCCATTTACAAATGTGCATGATTAGAATAAAATAAAATTACTCATGTAAAAAAAATATATATATAAAAATGTGAAAATAATAAATATTATTATTAAAGTTTTGCACATGTTGGTTGTTTGTGTTTCTGTTGGTGAATCACTGGACGGCTTCAAATTAATAAATGTTCTTCATTTATTGCCCTTCATGTGAACGTGGGGGACAAAATATTTAAATCCACCACAAGTTCTGACCTCAGTCATTAATATAAAGTAGAATTATGGCTTCTGTGGCAGCATCAGCAGAATGTGAACAAGTTTAATAAAAGTAGAGTTTATTCTATTGTTAGCAAAGTAAGTCAATATTGTGCATTTTACCAGTAAATAGATCAGTTATGCACCAGCAGCAGTGTGCACGACTTTCACCTGCAAACGTGTTGTTCAGTTCAAGAAATGTGCTCTTTGACCTTTTAACATGAGTCCAGCTGCATTATGGGAGTTTGACTGTAGTGAAGCAGGAAGAAAATTAGAATTTTATCAGTTTAATGAGTGTTTTCGATGCAAAACTCCGTCTCTGTTTGGGGTCCAGACTAATTCCTGGATCGAACGCCAAACGTCACAAACTTTTAGCTGCAAAAGCCCCGAAAATCTGGATTACATTTAGTTTTACTGTCGCCTTAGAAGTAAATAAGCCTTTACCTGCTGATATTTCATCGCTAATATGGAAATAAATAGTAAATACGACATAAACGGGGGTATTTTGGGGCATATTCTCAACCTAACATGTTTCAGTAGCGCCAGGCGGAGAAATGTGGTTCGTTTACTGCAGCTTCTGAGGAATTACACTTTGTACTGGATGATAACTTCCAAAAACAGAGTAAAACATAAATAAAAGTGCTTCAGTGAGAGTATACGTGCTGGTGTGGGCTGTGGTATCGGCGTTAGCAGCTTGGTAGGACGCCAGTAAAACCTCGTTAGCCGCTCGGTCGGGATTAAGTTTCTACTTCTGACCAAGAAGCTGAAGTTTTCGGTGTGAAAGCTGCTCAGAAAACACGTCTCTGCTCTCGAACCTCTTCAGCGCCGACTTCCCCACCTTGAACGGGGAAAAACCCGGGCCGACGAAAGCGGGGTGACGTCTCACGGCGCTAATCCGGGCGGCGGCGAATCAGAGGCCGCTCGGCCCGTAAAGACTTTGAGCTGTGACAGGAAGCGAGCGGCGTTGGCGCTGGGAACCGACGCTGCCGAGAAACCGGGAGGTTTCCTGGAACGGGATCACAATAGCGAGCGTGTCGGCGGCCACACCTCGAACCCCGAGATGCGTCGCGGCTTGTCCCGGCTGCTGGGAGTCGACAAGGCGAGGCAGCAGCCACCTACCGACATCTGAGGCTTTACCGTCAGCGTGGCAGGAGCTGGAGCCAAAACTCAAACCTCTCACTTTCTCATGTGTGTTTAAAATCACACCCTGACTCCACTGACTCCTGATGTCCTGAAAAGACTCAGAAACATCCCACGCATGTTTACTTTTAGTCTTTAAGTTGACTTCTCATTGCTGAAGATCCACCGATTTGCTGCTTTTAATGACTTTAAATGTCAGTTCTGAGCTTTTTAAAACCTCTTTATCCTTTTTTTTCTACTGTTTTACGTCATTTCATCCCAATGTCTGCTCAACTATCTCATCTCTGATTGGCCTGAAACTTCTACTGCATAAAATCTAGACATTTAAAAAGATATTTCAGAAAACTGAGCTTCATTTTTTTTTTTTTTAAACTTTCCAAGATGAAAATTCTTCCCAAACTCACAAATTTTTTTCACGCATTGAAATTCGAAGCTGTTTGAACACAAATAAATCAAAAACTGTTTGAGATAAAAACCTGAAATTTTCACTGTTGTTTCTCATCATGTCATCAATTCAGAATCTGTAATATTGGACAGTTAGATCAAATCGTGTCGGATTTATCGAGAGTTGAAATATAGGGGGGAAAACTTGAAGCTGTGGAGCTCGTATTAAGCTCATAATGCTGAGAAATAACAAAAATAAAAAGTCTAAAAAGGGTTACAGCTGTTAGAGTGATAATAAAATCAGATTTTGAGTCTTGATTTTAGGACCAGCAGCGTCTTTATTAACTTCTGCTGCAGTTTCTGTTCTTTCACACTTAATAATTCAGTTTGTTTAGGCGGGTTTCAAGCAGCAAATGATCAAAATGCAGCTAAAGTTGGGAGGAAACTTAGTTTTGTCTTCAATAACTGCTGGAAAAATTGCCTAACTGCAGCTTTTTGTCAGATTCTATGAAATCGTGACTCTCAGAAATCCAGAAATCTACAAATTTATACAAGAACCTGTGCTTTTATTTTGAAAATAAAAACAACACCAGCCATTTTACGGCAGGAATCGCTTGTGTTGCAGATGTTGAACAACTTCATGGTGTTGTGAAGCTGACGCACTCTGATATTTAAAACTTTAAGAGATTATTTTAAAGCTGAAAAAAGCAAAACAACCAACAAGTGTCTCCACTAATAAAGACGTGATGCTCATTCATCTGCTTCCCACAGATCTTAGATTTCAAACTTAACAGCCGATTGGCACGAAACCAAGTGTTTCATGCAACCAAGCAGGAGAACAGACAAACTACAGACAGAGAACCTGGAGGTTCTTCACTTTTCATGCAACAAACAACCCAAACAGGTCCACAAACCCGCACGCACGCTAACGCAGCCAATGCATGACAGCAGCGTTCGCTTTCGGTTTCCCCCGACTCCGTGCAGGAAGACGGGCGGGATCGCGTTGTCTCCTCCAGCCGAGCAGAACCTGCTGCTGTTACGAGATACAGTGAAACTCCCACAGCCGGGTCTCAGCTCTGTGACGAAACCCGGAGCTGCCTCCCGCCCACTCGCATGTTCAAACGGCGCTCAGCGGGCGCCCGATTCCACGCCGAGGAGGGTCCAGGTCCACAGAGGACCGTCGCGCAATCGATTTTCGCAGCGACGTGGAGAAAGAGAAGCACAATCCCCGCTTTCAGTCATGTTGAGGCTAATTGTGTGATTCAACCCAGTTCTGTCTGACGACCTTTTGAGTGTTTCTGCAGCAAATACCAGCACGAATATGAAAGATTATCAGCTGTGGCTTTAAACTGGAGAAAGCTGCACCTACACATATTGTTTACAGCCTTAATAAAGTGTTTTTTTTAGTCCATTTATAGCCAGATTTCCAGAGTCGGTCTGTCCAAACGCTGGTCTATTTAACCCACTTCCACCTGCAGGGGTTTCTGACGACTCGGTTTTGTTTCCGCCGACGTGACGAAAACGACGTCTCTGAGCGAACCAGAGAGAGAATCTGTCAGACGGCCAAGAAATCCAGCTGTCACGGGCAGATAGAGCTCCGAGGAAATGATGTTGACCGCATCAGAGCGCCGGTTCTGTGAACACGCATTGTGCTCGAGGAAGCACTTTAGAGACGAGGACTCTCCTCCTCCTGAATCAGCGCTGTTGTAGGTCCAGTCTGCATGTTGGACGACCGACGGCTGTCTTACCATCCAGATGATCTCACTGTGTACAGGTTTTAAACCACACATCTTGTAGCGCCTCTACTCACTGTGTGTGGATGTCGCTGAGCTCCTGCTCCGTTCGTTTCTGCAGCTGCTGGAGGTGAAACGTCAACTCGTTGCTCAGAGCTGCAAACCTCCACGTTCCTTCTCGTCCTGCGTTGTCCTCGAACACCAAACCCTGTCGGAGGTTAAAGAAGCCGTCAGGTGCAGTCACGGACGTTTTTATAAGAGCGGCACCAGCTAGCGCTTCCTGAGGCTTAATGCGGGTTCAAGAACTGACCCCGCAGATGAATCAAAACTAAACTAGACCTCATGTAAATGCTTTGCACCTCTGAACTACTTTAGCACCTGATGCACATTATTTATTGTCAATATTTGACTTAATTCTCACCTCAGCGTATTCTATTTTTTAAATCTAATGCTATTTATCCTATTTTAACTTCCACCTGGCTGCTTCAAATATGTGCCCCCAAGTTTTTGGAGCCAAACTGAATTGCAGAACCTCTTTCAGGCTGTTTTTGTGGGAGAAAAAACCCCTATTAGCCCTCTATGCTAACCAGCTAAGCTAACAGAAGACAAGGCCGACTGGTTAAACTCAGAGAGGACGAGACGCAACACTTTTCAACCCTCTTAACGTCCTCGTTAAGTCTTCTCCTTCCAACATGGCCGCCAACAACGTAAATTCAACGTATAAGCCAACATAAATACTCCTCTATTGGTATATTTCCCATGTGCTCACAGAACTGGAGTCCATTAGCTCCTATTTGTTAAGGTTTTGGTTCATTTCTACTGGTTCAGTCAATTCTGTTGGATTCAACGCTACAATAAAAACAGAATAAATTGATTATAGGACTGTTCCTGTGGACGTTTCCTACAGTGGAAAGTTGCCCAATTTGTCCCCCTGTGGTCAGTTGCAGTATTACAATCTGCAGTCCAAAATGCATTTTCGCCAAAGACTACGATTATATAACCGACTCTAAAGAGTAAAAAGGGAAATAGAGTCTGTAAAACTGTCAACACGACACCAAATCAGACGGCCAACCAGGTTGTTTTTCACTCTTCCCACAATAAATCTTCAATCCGTGGAGGTTTCCTGTTCGTTAAACCTCCTCAGCGAGCAGAAAAGTGAGAACTATTTTTACTCGTATCATCACAGGGTTATCTCGATGTGGCTGGCTCCAATATAAACAGTTTTATCTGTGATTTACGGCGATTCGATGACGTTAGCCTGTGAGCTAGCTGAACAACTTCCCTGCTGCCAACGAGTCAAGCGGCTGTAATTTATTGAGCACAATCAAGATAACAGCCAAAGAGCTTTCTGGTAGAGAAATAAAACCAGCATTTACTCAAAGGCAGAGTTTACCCGAGTGATTTATTAGCGTGGTGACGCAAACATGTCGGCTAAACGAGCCCGCAGGCTAGTCAGAAAGCTAACAGTTTGTTCATGTTTTAAAGTCTGCAAACACCTCAAACCAGTTTGTGTTTCACATGGAACACGTTCAGCACAGAACGGTTCTTTATATATGGTTTAACACGGCTTTAAACTGTTCTCCTAAGTTAGCTTACGTGCTAAATTAGCCATTTAGCTCGCTTGTTTAGGTGTACGCTAGGTTTAGCTTTGACGTTTCCTCCAGCGACACCACCGGGTTTAAATTTGTGACTTTTGAGTTAATGAATGATTTATTTTTCATGCATTTTAATGCAGACATTTATGCCCCTTTTAAGAATAACTAGAACATGATTGTGGAGATTCCTTAGCTTCTCGCGGCGCCACCACCTCCTAAGAACTCATCCAGTACTTTGTTTTACGACAAATACCTGCAAAACTAATGATATAATCCATCGTTGTGAGAAAGTTAGCACGATGGGAAGGCAAAAACCAAACAGGTTGGTGCCATTCTCCCGTTAGCATTGACCTCAAAGTAGCTCAAAGCTGTAAATTTGTAGACTTTTCATCTTGTTGTAGTGCAAAAAAACTACCTGGTTACTGATTCATCTACTGATCTAAATGGTACGAACGTGTCCCCAGAAGCACAAACTGGGCAGAAGAAGAAGTCAGCGAGTGTAATAACGCTCCGACCACTTTCATCGCCTGGGGACGGATTTGTAGTTATTGTCTCTGAACAACACGCCCACAGAAAGTATCCTGCTTTTATTTGCTCCTAAATTCTGGTTCTTAGAGGAAAAAATGGAGATAATAAAAGAGAGACAAGCAAGTCATGCGGTGATATTTAGTCTGGAGAGCATTTCATGGGAATGTGCTCATGTAAGAGTTCGTCATGCGTCGCAACATGTCGGGTCAGAACCGGCGGCGGTGAATCACCGGATCGGACAGATCGATAGATAGATAGATAGATAGACGCCGGCGAGGTGGAAGGAGACGGACGAAGGTGGAAAACCGAAAGGAAGCGGAGATAAAGTTGTGGGAGGTAGCTCGGACTCGGGTCGTGAGTCTGAACTTGTGGAGGTGACGGAGCGCCTCGCCGAGCGGCTGCAGGCTGAAAGACAACAGACCGCCTGAGTCATCCTGGCAGAACACGCCGATCGCCCTCGTCCTCGCCTTCGTCTGTCTGCCTGTCTGTCTGTCTGTCTGCAGCCATGTGACTCAGGCTGAGAAGCAAACAGCAGCCAAGTCTGGTCTGTTTGTCAGACGTGATCTTTGGTCCGCTGTCCGCCACCAAACTCGCTGAAAAATCTCTCGTCGGACGCACAGAGAGCCGAAGTCGCTACTTTTGCTGATTGAACATCATCGTCTATGTGGTAATCTCTCTGCCTCGACACGTCTTTGAGTAAAAGCTCCATGAGTCAAATGGATGAAGGAAAAAAAAAAGGTCAGAGAAACCACACGGCTGGTTTAATCACCGCGAGGTTACGAAACGGCTCACAGGAGGACAGATTATTTCATCATAGTTGCTCAAACTAGCAGGAAGTCAAACTGATTTCTGCAATAACATCATCTCTTGGTAATTAAGGCCGACTTTCATTTGATACACAGAAAACTGAACTCATTTCTGGTTCTTTAACATCCTCCAGATCTTTCTGCCTCGACACGTCTTTAGGTTAAACCTCCATGAGTCAAATGGATGAATAAAAGGTCAGAGAGCCAACATCATCAGTTTAACAAGACTGCAAATTACCTTTTTTTGTTGCATTAAACACAATTAGTTCTGTTCTCTGCAACTAAGCTGCAAAAGATTTTTTTTTTTGTCATAGTTGTTCAGACGAACAGGAAATCACATTTTTCCCATGTTTTTTAGGCCTTTAACATCTTCTCTTGGTAATGAAGGCCTACTTTCACCAGATACACAGAAAACTGAACTAATTTCTGCTACTTGTGGTTCGTTAACATCATTTATGTGGTGATCCGGTTCTCTCTGCGTTAACATGTCTTTAAAACAGATCAAACAGGAAGTCAGAGAAACCACACGGCTGGTTCGATCCTCGGCGTCGCAAGGTTGCAAAAAGTTTTCTTCATAATTGTCCAGATAAACAGGAAATCTAACTTTAACATCATCTGTGCAGCTAAGGCGACCTAGAGGCTAAAGTTTTCATCATAATTGTCCAGACAAACAGGAAATCTAACTGATTTCTGCCATTTTTTTAGTTCTTTAACATCCTGTCTTGGTAATTAAGGCCAACAAGTAGCTTAATTTTCATCTCAATTAATTGATAAATCTGCCATTGTTGGTTCTTAACATCATCTAGGTGGTGATCCAGTTCTTTTGACATGTTGACATTGTTGGTTTTGCTTCTGCAAGGCTGCGAATTCCCTTTTCTTTTGCAATTAAACACAACTGGTTTAATTTTCCGCGATTGAGGCGCAAAGTGGCGAAAAGTTTTCATAATAATTAGATCAAAAAACAGAAACCAAACTTATTTCTGTCATTTTGTGGTTCTTTAACATCATCTAAGTGGCTTCGATAAACAGGAAGTCGACCTGATTTCTTCTACTTTTGGTCATTTAATATTGTTTATGTTGTAAATAAGGCGTATAAGTGGTTAAATTTTAATCAGAATTATTCAGAATAACATTATTTTAATTTCTTTTGGTTCTTTAACATCATCTGTGCAGCTGAGGCGACCGAGAGGCTAAAGTTTTCCTCATAACTGTTCAGATAAACAGGAAATCGAACTAATTTCTGCAATTTTTGGTTATTTATTATTGGCAAGTGGTTAAATTTTCATCATAATTATTCAGATTAACAGAAAATCTCACTTTCTTTTGGTTCTTTACCATCGTCTATGTTGTCATCAAGACGTGCAAATGGTTAAACTTTCATCCTAATCACTCGGACAAAAAGCTAATGGAGCTTCTTTCTTCTACTTTTCTGGTCTTTAGCATCATCCAGTGTTAATCCGGTTTGTCTTTGCCGTGACACGTCTCCAGGTTAAAGCTCCATGAGTCAAGTGGATGAAGGAAAAGGTCAGAGAACCATCATTGTTGGTTTAATCTTTGTTATTGTAAGGCTGCGTTCAACACAAATGGTTTTCTGTAACAAAAGCTTACAAGTGGCTAATAATTCATCTTAATTATTTAGACGAGCAGAAAACTGATTTCTGTTGATGTTGGTTCTTTAACATAATCTGTTTGCTGATCCGGTTCTCTGTCTGGACATGAAGCGTTAAACGAGTCAAATGGACGAAGCCAAAGGTCAGAGAAAGTCTTTGCTGTTGCATCATATTTAAAACTTTAGGTTGAAGGAACGTGATGGAAGCTGGAACATAAACGGAAAAGCCAACATAACCAAAGTACAATGAACAATGAGTTTAGATGGAAAAACCTCTCGAGATAAAGACGCGTAACACCAAATCTTCTGGAGACCTTGTTGACTCCATGATTACTTCTTTCTGGCAGACGTTCCATTTAAACTTCGTACTTTAAATACGACTCCTATCAGTTATTTATCATAGATATTAACTGTAACTAGCCGGAAATACTTCACCAGGAAGAGTTTAGGAGCAGAATAGACAATTAAATAGACGTTAATTAAGATGTTTTCGACGTGGAAACCGTTGTTTTTGCCATCAAACTGCGACAGTTGTGTGTTTTTTTGTGTTTTTTTAATGGGAAAGTTGGATTGTTTACGTCCCAGCTGTTGGACTATTGTTGGTTTAACGTGAATTTGGCTTTTTGTTTTTTTGTTTTATTTGTATTTTTATTTATTTAAATGCTTCTTTATCGTATTTTGCAGACGCACACTTCAGTTTTTGCCTGATATAAAAATATATAAATTTAAAAATCAGCATTTCCAGTCATCATGATCGTTTCACAGACGCACAGGAAGCACATTTTATTACTATTATTTCAATTTGTCATCATAATTACTCTGATAAGCAGAAAATCGAACACATTTCTGCTAATTCTGGCTCTTTGGCATCATCTGTGTGATAACTGAGGCTCCTAATCGATCAGATAAACAGGAAATCAGACTAATTCTCGCTACTTTTCGGTTATTTAACGTCATCTGTGAGATAATCCAGGTGTCTCTGTGTCTCCAGCCATCGCCATCGTTTCACAGACGTCGGGGGAGGCGACGTCAAAGCCCATCGAGAGGCGTCTCAAACACAATTGTTTGGTTTTTTGTGTGTTTTTTTTTATTATTTCACTTTCTGCAATTAAGGCTTGAGAGGAGGGAATAAACCGGATTGGAGCTGCCTGTCTGAACATGGCCTCAGGAGAGGAGGAGGAGGAGGAGGAGGAGGAGCAGATTCCCACAGAAAAGAAAAAAGAAAAAAAAAAAAAAGCCGAGCCGGTGGCGTAAATAGATAAAAACAGTTAGCAGGAATGCAGCCGAGGCAGCGCTGAGTAATTAGCAGAGTTCCCTGCAGCCAGCGCTCGTATTTATAAAGAACACATCAGGTTACAGGAAAGAAAAAAACCCAAACAGACAAACTGACGCTGGATGTGCTGCTGCTGCTGAGGAGATAATCATCTGACGGAGGTTTGACTGGAGGCTTCACGTTTCACTGAAGCTCCTTCTGTCGACCTTCAGACACGTCGGCGAGGATTTAACTCGTCAAAGATCAAAGAAAAGTTCCTAAAAAACCGGCTCGGCTGCTCAGATTCAGCTCAACACGTGGACGATGTTCCTCTTTAATCATCATTTATTTCCCCTAAACGACCTTTATTCTCTTTATACTGCAAATATCCACGATGTTTGTCCTATTGTAGCACTGAGGCCTCTTTTCTCGCCAAATTTATTAATATGTATTAAATTCTACATGTATTGCTTTACAGTGCTATCATCATGTTTTTACCAGGTTTTAACTGTAATTTTGCAATTTACTGTTATTTTACATGTTTGGTTAAATTAATGATAATATCTAGTAAAAACAAACAAACACTGTAAATAATATTCACTTATAAAGTCAGCATTTTTACAATTATTAAATGATTTATTTTGCCGTGTTTAACTGTCTAATTTTACCATTTTTTACTGTAATAAACTAGCAAAAAAAAAGTCATTATTTTACATGTATTTGATGATAATTGGAAGAAAAATTACATGTTTTAGGGATTGAAAAAAAGCATTAAAATTAATTGGAATTTTAATTTTACAGATATTTTTGTTTGTGCAATTTTTCTCCTGCACAAAAAAATGTTTTTAACGGTTTTTACTGTAATATTGTAAACAATTTACTTTACATGATGTTTTGTTAAATTAACAATAATATGTCGTGAAAATTAGAGGAAAAACAGTCTTAATTTACAGACGAACCCACCAGAAAAACAGACATCACTGTAAATAATGTTCACATATAAAATCTGCATTTTTACAAATATGAATTGATTTCTTTTACGATGTTTGACTGATAAGTTATACCATTTTTTACTGTAATAAATTATCATTATTTTTGCAGATATCTGCTGATAATTGGAAGAAAAAAATATGTGTATTATGGATTTTAAAAATTATTTTTAAAATAATGGTAATTGTTATTTAACAGATTTTCACTGTTTGTTAAATAAAATAAAATTTTAAAAAATGTAATTAAATTAAATTACAGAAAATATCAAATAATATAACAGAAAAAATGTCAATCTGTACAAGATGTGACCATAAAGTCACTGTTTAACTGTATGTAAATGAACTAGAATAAATATTATTTTTACAGATATTTGTTGATAATTGGAAGAAAAATTACATGTGAGAAGGATTTTTAAAAAATTATTAAAAATAATTATTGGAACTTTTATTTTACAGATTTTTCTCAGTTTGTCAAATTAAATTAAATTTAACTAAACTAAATTACAGAAAATATCAAATAATAAAACAGGAAAAAACGTCAAGTTGTACAAGATGTGACCATAAAGTCACTGTTTTACTGTGTGTAAATCAGCTAAAATCAGTTTTATTTTGCAGATATTTGCTGCTTTTTTCAATCTTTTAACATTCTTATTTACAGTATTTCCCTGTGTTATATTGCATGTCTTGTCTTTTGGGTTTTTTCGCCCCCCTGCTGCCAGATGATCAGATTTTACAGCATTTCTGGAAAAACTCAGACTAGAACTGGGCTTTACGGTGCATTTAATGGACTTTTTTGTGCATATTTTTAGTATTTAAGCTGTTTGCATGTGTGCTCATTATACAGTGTGATTCTTTTTACCTGCCGGTCTTGTAGGATGTGAACTTTGTCTTGGATCAGCCGTCGTAGTTCGTCCAGAGAAAGAGGCGAGTCTGCTGTTTGCAAATCTGGAATCTGTAGAGAAAGGCAGAGAGAGCCGGAGTCAGAGAGGATTTTATCACCTTTCATCCCATAAATCAGCTGCTGACGAGCAGAACACTCGCTTCAAATACAGTCTGTACTGTGGGTCACGGTCTGCGTTCTGCAGAACATTGAGCTCGTGGCTCAGCCTGAATGTCTGCATGCCGCCGTCAGCCGGCTGCAGAGCAACAATTAGCACAACGAGCTCCTGTGATTGTTGAGCGCATATTTGCAGCGTCGTGGAACGAAGAGACTGAAATGTGATGAATCCTGAAGACCGACTTCAAACACGAGCAGGACGTCCTGAACACCAGAACACGAGGGTTTCTATCAGCCAGGTGCAGCGTGGAGGTGTGTTAGACGGTAAAACGAAATATTCTGAAACTTATTCCACTTATCTTTGAGATTTGTGTGTTTATTTCAGGCGTTAGCTGAAATTAAATCCAGTTCTATTATTTATTGCAGCTCCACACATATGTGTGGAACTAAAACTTGTGGATATTTTGGTTAATTTTTTGTTTTGTTTTGTTGCTGTAACTGGACGTTTCCCCACTGTGGGATTAAAAAACATCTTATCTTATTTATTTATTGATCAAAATAAAACAGCAAAAGGTAATTTCACGTATTTTAATCACTAAAATCTAAAAGTGAGAAGTGATCTCCAAGATGTGGTGTCTGTAAACAACTTGTTTTATCAAGTAAATCGTCTAAAATCCAAAAAATTCAACTTAAATTTACCAAAAATCCTCTCATGTGAACATCTGGAATCTAACAACGAGGCTTTTTGCTCAGCTAAACATAAACCAGGGACATTTTTCTGGTGTTGACAGATCTCAGGTGGTCTAAATGTAAAAACAAGACGCTTAAATATTCAGATTTTAGGTCTAAAACAACCAGATCCTGCATTCGCAGCTCAATCCCATCTGGTCGGTTTAAAATGTGACACCTGAAGCCAACCTGAAGCTGAATGTGATGCTGTCGTGTGCGTTATTTTGTGATTTTGATCAAGAAAAACTCAAAACAATACAACATCAGCAGCTGAAATGAACGGTTTTGTTGTATTTTACTGTATTTCTGTGGCGTGATAGTCGTCATTTACAGAAATCAGCTGGTTTTTAAATGTAATCTCTTCATCAATTTACTGTTATTTTATCTGTTTGTTGGTAAAATCACAGAGAAAAAGTATAGAATTGACACGCTAACCCTAAAAAAACCAACAGGTCACGTCAAAAGTTGGTATTTTTACTCCTTCAACAACAAAATGACACCATTTCCTGATTTAATCTGCAACAAACCATCAGCGTCTCTCCTTCGGTTTTCCTTCCCGGCTGGTTGAACCCAAACTAAAGAGATTATTTTAGGGAAAAAGGTCCAAATAATCAAATATCAGATGCATAAACGTGGACGTTGTGCCGACTTGTGGTGACGGTGTGGTTTGTTTAGATCAGGGGTGTCCAATCCTGGTCCTCTTCCAATCCTCTTCCAACACACCTGATTCAAATGATCAGCTCATCATCAAGCTCTGTAGAAGCCTGATAACGATCCTGATCATGTGAATCAGGTGTGTTGGAAGATGGAAACATCTAAAACATGCAGGACTGTGGCCCTCCAGGACCAGGATTGGACACCCCTGGTTTAGACTGACTATCCATAAACCGAGCCGGCAGCATCTGAACAGAACTTTAACCCGTCCAGAGGAAACGGGACTTTGTGCAAAAACTACTTCTTGCACTTTCCAGTTGCTTCCAGCAGCTAAATCTCACTTTTCTCTGAGCTGGATGTTGTTGTGACGGCGAGCGGAGGTGTCGAGCCGAAGCCTCCCACAGAGATCCGACCCGGCCGCTCGTCTTAAAGCGGGAAATCAATCCTCACGTATGGACGCCGCGCTACAGATGGACAGCAGGCAATTAATTCCTCTGCTCGCCGTACGAGCGGCGGCGTTCATAACGTGAGTGGGCCGACACAGCGAGCCCGTCTTGTCTGATTAGACGCAATCAAAACGAGTCCATTGTGTTTTAATCCCTCCGAGGAAGATTACACGAGCCTCCGGGAGGTGGTTTTGTTTTAAAGTCGTCAAAAGTGGCACAAAAAAAAGAAAAAGTCTCGCTGCATCCGGTCGACCTCGACGCAGTCGACTCAGAAAAAAGGTAATTAGGAAGCGGAGCGGCGGCCGATGAACGTGGGATGCTCAGATTCTCTCCTCATTACCGTCCGACCCCGACTCCCAGAAATTACGTTCCTATACCGCCGGTTTGTTTCCCAATTAGGCTCCCAGCAAAGCGTAATTGGTGAAACAAATCAGTGGTATATAAATGTGAGTTCTCAGAGGCGACGTCACCTCACGTCGTCTACAAATAGAATTAAACTTAAATCCTGCACCGATACGGACGCTGCTGCTGCTTCCTGGACGCAGGAAGCCAACGTTGAAAAAACAAAGATGTAAATGTGCTGATTGAAGCCTTTAAAACGACCAAAACAAGCTAAACGTAGCAGTACATTAGCATCAGGAAGGCTAACTGTCGCTACGTTAGCTGAGTGTTGATAAACGTCTGGTGTTAGCTAGCTCTTTAGCTAACGCTACGTCTCTAAAAAGTTGAACTACAGCTGGTGTTCTCTTGTCAGGAATCAGTTTAATCTGCTAAAAACAACATCAACATAAAAACGTAAATATATAGTCTGTGAACTCATCAGTGCTAAAACCTTAAATACACTGTAAAAGAAAAAATATGAATGAAAAATAGTAAAAATCTGGCAGCAAGATTTTTTTTAAAAATGTTTTTTGAGGCAGGTAGAATAATATAAGATTTAAAACTACAAAACAAAAAAAATCTATAATATTTTTAGCTGATTTAAATACAGTAAAACTGTGTAATTTTACAGGAACACATTTTAAATAATTTAAATAATTCTTATTTACAGTCAACATGCAGCTTTAATAAATAATCAGTTCACTAGATGTTATCTGATATTTAACACAACAGATTTGCTCCTTTTGTCCATCCTAATTTACCTATTTTTTCTTTTAAATAACAGCAAATATCCATAAAACAATATTTTTTTCTAATTTAAATAGAATTTTAAAAAATCAACTGTGAAAAAGAATACATTTCCATTTTTATAAAGACAGATTTTTATATATTTTATTACAGTTTTGGCCTGTTTTTAAATGTAAAATACTATTTTTTTTCTGTGATCGCATTAGTTATTATTATTATCTGTCATTTCACCAACAAACAGGAAATAACTGTTTGCAAACATTAGAGTAAAAAAAGAATTCTAAAAACATTAATTCTTTTAATTTACATTTAAAATAAATTGAACAAACTTTAACACTAAAACTTTTAGCAAACGGTTCAAACCACCTCAGTCTGAGCTTTAAAGCTTCAAGAACAAACCTGCTGTGACCTAAACTAATCTAAACTAATCTAAACTAATCTAATTCCTCCTCTGAGCCTGAAACTCTCCTAAATACTCACTGCAGCAGTCGGAGGGACTGAAGAGTTCATGGTGCCGGACTGGGAGCTGGTTTGGGACTACGGGGGGTTCTGGTGTTTGTGAGCATGTTGGTGGGTGGGCTGCTGCTGCTGTGTACATGGAGACGACCCTGACTACAACAACTACAACCTCCTGCAGCAGAACCAGGAAGAGCAAACAGAACCCGGGAGGAGGACGAAGGTGTGGGTTAATATCCGGCCAGAGGATTGTTCGCTTGATTGATCAGCTCACTGAGCCTCTGAGCTCAGAGTTAGAGGAGGAAACCAAAGGCAGGAATGACAGGAGGAGTACGATTTGTTCAAAGCTCTACTGAACTGGTTTGAATCAAACCGAGAAAACAAAAACAAACAACAGCAAAACAAACAGGATGAATTAAATCTGCAGACCGAGGAGGCGCCAGACGCTCCAATCCTGCACTCGTCTGATAAATTCCACTTTCAGAGTAAATGTTTGATTTTTATTTTTGGCTTTTTTATTTGGTTGGACACTTACGCAACAATAGATTATAAATAAAAGATGTATCTCCAAACACACCAGTGTGCGTTCTCTCTACCAGCCAGCAGGGGGCGACTCCTCTGGTTCCAAAAATAAGTAAAAGACGAGATAATGAACCAACTTCTACCTTCATCTGCTGCCTCAGTAAACGTCTCCCCAAAGAGTTTATGGTCTCAGTCGATAGTTTACAGTCTCCTTCAATACAGGATGATGGTCATTTGTAAAAAAG
This sequence comes from Stegastes partitus, assembly GCF_000690725.1. NCBI lineage: Eukaryota > Metazoa > Chordata > Actinopteri > Pomacentridae > Stegastes > Stegastes partitus. Next base: position 77,503 of record NW_007579488.1, on the reverse strand, counting down.
TGGTTCCATTTATAGTAAAATAGACGATAAAGTGGTTAATTCTGGTTGACAGTTTGCTGTAATATGATCAAATGCTCATACTTTGAAACTGTCCACGATCCTTCCTTTAAATAATGTTGACAGTGTTTAAGTGATAAAGTTTTGCTTCTAAACTTCAAACCAAACTCACTTCTATGTGGATCTGATTTGAACTGTAAGAACATGACACCAATATGAATTGTTCAGGCTTTAACGTCCAGCAAACTAACGCACTGCAACCGGCGTTGCTCCAGGCCTCGCCCCCCCACCCGGGTCTCAGGAGGCCCGGTTCCCACCCAGAGGTGTGTCTGGGTGGGACCGGGCCGTGGCCGGCCGCCAGCTCAGACACACCTTGATAAGCAGCAGGTATGAAGGCGGCGGCCGTCAGCTGCTCTGCTGCCTGTCTGAGCTTTATGACGCTCACAGACGGATTAAAGGTGTACGAGCTCGTAAGTTGTTGTTAGACTCCAACGCAGGAGATAGAAATCAACTTTTTCAAATAATAAAAAGTATCTGTTAACAAATGGCATTATTTCTGATTTAAAAATAATATATATGAAAAAGAAATGCAATAAAGTAACAACCTACAGTTCATTATTTGGCCCTTTTGTTTGTTTGTTTATTTGTTTATTGTTGTTGTTTCTGTTGATCTGATCTTTAACCTTCATTTTTTTACAGTGTGGCTCATCCTGCGCTACACAAGAAATGAGATTTCTGGGATATTTATTGCGTAAAACTTGATATTTTATTCATCGATAACGGTGAAGCTAAACTATTAGAATCCTTCTTCTGGGAAACATCCATTTTTTCCCCAAAATGGTACGAGTATCTGGACTTTAGTTGAGTAAAGATGTTTGGAAATCGCTCCAAGTGGAAGCAACTCGTCATATTAACTCGCTGAAAGCTTCATTTATCAGTTTTTGAGCTGAAAATCTCTTCAGTTTGACAGAATACAGTATGAAGCAACATGGAGTCACAACATCATCCATTTAGAGCCACGTTTGTGTCGATTTAATGCATATAAGCTGAACAATCCTCATAAATATTTGACTTTTTAGCAGCTAAATGCTCCACTCTGCTCTCCAGATAGCTCCTGTAGATTCATTCATGGATGGATTATAAAACAAAACGCTTTATGTCTGTATTCATTTAGTCTCTTTTTAGCTGTAAATGTGCCGAAAAGTAAAAACTGTGAGTAAAAGCTCCAAAAAGCTCCAAAAAGCTGCACATTTGGTTGCCATTTTCTGCAAATACTCCACAATAAGAGACTTTTTACAATACCTTCACCCTTTTCTTCATATTTCTTACACTTCAGATGAGATTTAAAGTTATTTTCAGATCAAACAAACTTTATTTTTTACGTCACGATGAAGGTAAAGCCCCACCGCTAACTTTCTCCCTCGGCTCGGGGAGCGTCCCATTCTTTTCAGGTGACACACTGCAGACTCTCCTTGTTGGAACAAATAACATTACAGGTGAGGCTGCTTCTCCACCCGCAGGAAGTGATGAGTCACCTCCACCGCCTCCGTCATTTACACAACGCGTCCATCGCATTTCATTCTCCACAGAGTTAAAGTAAAAGGCAGCTGAGCAGAGTACAGGTCTGGGAACGCCCCCCGTCAGCCCAGGACTCTGCTACCCAGAGTTCCTTGCTGCTGACTCACCACTCTGGTATGTCACCTTGTGCACTGCTGCACTTTGCACCAGCAGCAGCTCTAAACTGGGAGCGACTGGGAGGAGACGCCTGGCGCTGGTCGCTGACCGACGGCCACGGAGACGACTGGAGGCCGTGAAGGAGGCAGAAATAAAAGAGTGAATGTACGGAGTCAGCGAGAGAGTCTGGTTTGTGTAAGGTTCATACTGGGAGGGTTTTTATTCCACTGGTTTGAGGTGATGCTTCCTGAAAGCAGAAGTTTTAAATAGTTTTTAACTTTATTTTCTGTTTAACAATTTATTCTTCTTTTACTGTTTTGTTAAATTGCAGATAACAAGTAGTGCAATCACAGAAAAAAGATTATTATTTTACATAAATCATTCATTTAAAAAAAAAAAAAAAAAAACAGGCCAAAGCTGTAAAAAATGTCATTTTTTTAATTATTATTTGTATTTTATTTTATTTTTTTTACAAATAGGCATTTTTTTCTCTTTTGTTTTCTTTTTTCTCTCTTTCTTTCTTTTTTTTTTTTTACAATATTTTACTGTAATATTTTAAAATTTTTGCTGTATATAAATTTGTAAAAATATAATTTTTTTCAAATATTTTCCATTATTTTAAAGAAAAAATATGCATATTAAGGATAGAAAATGCAAAATAACAATAATCATAATAATTATAATAAAATATAATTTTTTGGGTTTTGTTAAAAAAAATTAAATAATGTCAAAAAATCTGTATTTTTTTGATTATTTCACCTCTTTTTTCTTTTGCTGTTTGTGTTGTTTTTTTGTTGTTGTTGTTGTTTTTTTTACAGTTAACAACTTTTTCTCACATTTTCTCCAGTATAATGGAAATTTGTGCTGACACTTTAAATTTTATTGATCTTTTATGATCATTACTCACAAAACAAAGTCTTTTTTCACTCGTTTCACACTTTGGAAGAAGCAGCATTGAGTCCTTTTACTATTTACGTCAGAATCATGGCCCAAACTTTTGATTCTTGTGAAAATAAATGTCATATTTTCCCCCCTACACACCCACCAGATTGTGAGTGTTGTGAACGTTACACCCCTACTTCCTCTGAGGTCTTTATGAACGAGCCCATCGTCACGTTGAAACAAGACTTTCCTCAAACTTCTGCAACCAAACAGGAAGAAATTAATCTCTAAAATATTGCTGCATCAAGTTTTTATTCTAATAAACAGATAAAAACCATAAAAAATCAGCTCTAGATTGAAAAAATAAACAGATGTGGACAGATGTTCTCAAACTTTTTGGCCACATTTAGTCTTTTTGGGAACTTCGATGACATCTAAACTAGAATTTAATATAAGCTGTTGTGAAAATGAGTCAAATGAACCCAAAGTTTACTGGTTTTGAGGTGAATCCCACCAGATCAGGGGCTGTACAGAGCCGAGGCGTGCAGCTCCCTCTTCCTGTCTATAAAAACACTGTGGATATAAAACAGTGGAACCAGTTTTTCTGCTGGATGATGAGGTTGAAGGTGAGCGAGCAGCGTACCACCTCTCCTGTATTTGCTCTCTCGTCACTCCTCCCCTTTGAATTGAAGCAGAGCCAAACCAGTTCCTCTGTATTTAACAATTACACCATCTGAGGCCCGCCGAGCCGAACAAAACAACGAGTTTGTGGGTTTTCTTGAAACGCACTCGCACAGAAAACGTGTTGAATTCCTGAAGGGGAGGATTCGGGTTCTCGGGTTTTTCACGTTACGCTGCGAACATGGAAGACGAACCGCATGTCGGATGAATCGTAAGCAGACGTGTTCTGTGCCGCCTCCATGAGCCGTAACAACAACATGTTCTTACTGCATACAGGTGTCACCGCAGGTTATTTTAGGGTTTGGCACAAACATATACAATAGCGCCGGCACCACCGCCCAGCTGCATGGCAGCGCTCACACAGGTGTGCAGGGCTGGGTTTGTAACCTACTTCTGGCCGACTCCTCCCAAAGACTCGCCCGAAAACAAACGATTGAAGCGTCTTTGGAGCTGTCACTCATCAGACAGGCTGGCACGAAGACGACCCAGCATGCACCTAAAAGCTCCTGAATGCTGTGTTTACTAGAAAAGAAACAGCACAAGAGGCAGAACTAGCATCTGACAAAACCTCCATGTCATGACTGTTGGACTGCAGGTGGATGTATACCTGCACAGGTCGTCCACCCGACCTTCTACCGGGCACGCAAGGTGTCTCCGAAGCTGCCTAGAACCATAAAAGTGTGGATTTATTACCAACAAAACCTTCGATTGATAAGAGAAACCACTTATTTGCTTCATCCTAGAGGTGTCGTAGGTGGTTGGAGTCAATTTGGCTGACATTGTTCGAAAGATGGTGTTGTTGATCCCCCACGAACACCTACTGCTTGTTCAGAAACACCAACTCTACACAAGAAAAAGCCTCAGCAGGGTCCAAACCCGAATCTTCTTGCTGTGCGACCACTGCAACCACTTCACCACTGAAAAAAACAAAGTGTTACGGCGAAATCATATATGCAAGATTGAAATTTAATGAAAAATGAGGCGCTGTGAGCTCGACTAAAGCATCCATAGAAGGTTATTACCCAACCGATCTAGCCCTTCTGAGGTTTTATTGCAATAAGTTAATGATGCAGTCCAGCAACTTTCAGATTCAAGACGCATCAAAAGTGGTTCTTTCACTCAGAACATCTGTAAAACCGACTCAGATTTGGTTGTATGTAGACCTCCATCGTGGCTCATTATCGTCGACTCAGGGCGCTTAGCTTTCATTATGTAAAGAACGTAGTTTTACTGCAGTCAAATATACACACATTTTCCTCTGACGCCAGTTTTCAGTGTCATCTTCGACTGATTCACTCTGACGGCAATGCTAACAGCGCTACTTCAATTAGCCTCACTGAGGCTACAGGACCAAACCACCGGATCGACCCTCCTCAGCCCAAACAGAGGCCACGAGAAAAGTCTGCAAGTTGCATATTTATCAACTCCATTATCACCATTTTTAGAACCTAATACAGAAGAAGAATGAACGTTAAAGGGGTAAACATGCTTATTTTGTGCATTTAGTCACGTAAAACCCCCTGAAGTGTAGCTTAGCAGTGGCTACTTTAACGAGACTTTAGCAACACTGGCAGCGAATACCGTCATGTGGTTCGCTGTGGAAGACGCTGACGACCTATTTTACTGTTTTATTGAAGTTTGATGCTGTCTGGCAACGTGTCATTTGTTTCTGTATTTTCATTTTACAGCTTCTAAACAGAGTCATGATCGCTGTAACTACGAGTATATCCGATTTAGATGCCAAATTTAGCGCAATAAAGACGGTGGTTGTGCCGTTTTCCAGCCTATAATAACACAAACACCGCATTAAGGTTGGGCGGTGGATGATTGTGTAACGTATTCAACCTATAGGTCTGACATTGACCTCATTTTCATGTCTTCATTCTGACCAACAGTCGGTCTTTTTTAAATTATTAATCCACGACTAAGTAAGTCGCCCTTCACTGATGATAATTAACCATAATGGCAGTCGCTGTGCTTCCACTGTGAACCAAACGTGGCAGAAATATTCAATATTTCCATTTTTTTTAGGCCAACAAATCAGTACAATAACAGTAGGAGTTAAATATTTGTCCACAATCAATGGAAAAACTTGTTTAACTGATCATAAACGGCAAAAGTTGGAGAAAAAGTGCCAGTTTCACACTAAAACCAATAAAATGTCAAATTAATAATTAGCTGTAGATGAAAAAACCAACAACCCTCAACCGCTGTATTTGCTTTAATAACTGCAGCCAACAAAAATAATCCATTCACACACTTTCTTTTTCAAACTGCTTCACTTTCTCGGTTCAGTTTTAGAAACTAGAACGTCGACAAAAACAACAACAACAACAACAACAACAGCAGCAACTCTCCAAGCACCGTAACTCCCACCCAGCACCCACCCAGCCTGCACCCACTCGGCCCTCCGACGAGGCTTAATGAGTAATAAGCACTGGGTGACCACAGTCTTGGAGTCAAGCCAACTTTCCCAGATGCCAAATTGAAGCCTGGAGGTACTGCATAATGCAAAACAACACTCATTAAAACTTGGAGGGGGAGAAAAAAAAAAGAAAAAACACAACACAAGGAGCTATAAAATGCAAAAATGCACCAAGATCCATTGGAGGAGAAGCTCCGCAGCAGCTTCTAAACGACGCAGATGAATAATTAGGACTCTCAGGTGTCCATTAGCGGCGGAAATTACAAGATGTAGAAAACGGGCTCCGAAACACACTCGTGACCTTAAAACCGAAACCATTTGGCCCGAACGTTATGTTGAGGTTGGCAATGTGAGCCGCGGTGGAGGGAGGCGGCGGGGGGACGAAATGGAGCGAAGTGGAAGACGAACAAGTGACATATTCAGATGCAGAAGCAGAGCGTGGAGCTTTCAGGCTTTAGCTGCATCAGACGGCAGCTTGGTGGAGAATTTTATAAAGTGCTGCAGAACAAAAAACAGAGAGTGCAATGGCTTGTGTTGAACCAAACTACTTGGAGATACCAGTAAATACAACAACAAACACAACAATACAGGCACATGAATGCAATTTAGTCAGTTTTAAGCATTAAAGATTCACTTTTAGAAGGTTTTATGTTTGAATTGAGCATCTTTTTTGTGCTATTTTCTTCTGTGATCGCGCCCGACTGGTGAATTAGCACCAACACATGAAAAAGTAGTGATTAGAAACGTCAATAATTCATATTTACTTTGGCAAATTTGCGCTACATGTGGAACGAAGTAGGGATGTCCAGATCTAATCTGAGTCATTTAATATTTAGCAGCTGTGAATCCTAACCTTTTCCTAAATAATACATTCAAGTACTGTACATTAGCTGTAGTACCTCATTGCGCCACCAGGTGGAGCCTCTTAACAATTGCAACCACAGGATGTTATGTGAAGGCAAACAGCAAGCATTGTGGGGGTTTAGCTCGTAAAGAAGCACCATGACAGAGTCTTACGTGGCGCTTAATGACCTCTGACTAGCTCACGTTTGTTAAATCAAGTCGGGATTATCTAGGATAGATCTTTAAAGTCCCTGTAGCATATATATATATATAGTGGCTTAATGCAGCTATATTAGCATTGGATGAATGTCCAGGAGCTATGTATTATATTATTGTATTATAAATGAATCACTTACTGTTAGATAATGCTGCATTTGCAAACACATTATTCAAATTTAGCTTAAAATTGCCTAAATCAGGACATCCCTAGAAGGAAGACCTGAAACATGTGGCCTAAACGGGAGACTTGTGGACCCATAATGACCTTTACATCATTACGTTGGTTTTATTTGTGTGCACCGTCTTATCTTAAGGTGTTGCTGCGACCTTAAATGGCTCTAAATTAATAATAACATCCTGTACTACACGACGGATCGGTTGAATTTGTGCGAGCCATGTGCAGCTCCACCAAAAGGAGATTTTCTAGGAAGTCAACAAACGTTACATCAGAGCAACGTGCACGCATGCAAGGAAATCAGTGAAAGGTGAGTTTCATTACGGTTTGTTGGATCAGATAACAACATACCAACATCCTCCCTCCTCAGCGCTTCTAAAAGCTGATATCTGAATTATGCAACGCCGCTCTGATATGAGAGATCACAACAAGCGTCTCATTCACAGGCTGAAACTTTCCCAAGATTTCGTTTGCGTGTCTGTCAGCTCGTTCTTCAGGGCTCACACCCTCATTCCTGGCATACCTGCCTCGTCTCCATCCTCCTTCCTGCTTTCCCATGAATCGCCGATGACTTGCTGTTCGTGACATCACTCGTCTTATGCGACTCTCGTAGGTGTCACGTAATTAAGCCTAAATGTTCTCGCTGCAGCAGATCCGTCCTGGTGGTCCACATGACCCCGCTGAACGGTAACACTTAAGCCCGCCGTGATGAGTGACAGAAGCCTTCATGGTGTCTGAGATGTTGACGGATACGTGAACAATGCGAACGATTTGCTGAACAGTTACTCTCTGAAATGACTCAGACTCACACCAACTTTGTAACGTTCAGGTTTTTGCGTCGGGACACTTCACATGTTGACGTGAAGGCCTTTTGATAATATATTATAAAGAGAAAACCAACAAGAAAGAGCTCTGTGGCGACTGTTTAGCATCCACAGCAAGCTCTTTGCACACAGTTTAGCATTTGTTGTCTAAATGTATGCTAACACTCCAACTCACAATTCAGGATTCATAGCGCTAACTTAGCAAGAGCAATTCAGCTTTATGTTATATGTAAAGCAAGCTCTATTCTGCTCTTCATGCTGATTTAGTTTCATGCCAACACTTACTTGATTTACTTTAACAATGACTCAGCATTTCTTTCTGTTAATATTTTGCTGAATTTCTACACAGACTGATTCTAAAATTAGCTTTTTTTCTTTTACCAAGTTGTTAATTTAAACAGAGCTGTGAAATGGGAGCAGCATGTTCAGGTGCGCCTGGTTGAGGAAGTAAAATAATTCCCATTCATTTTTCCAGTAAAACATGTTATGTAACTCATAGTTGGTTGACTTATGTGACATGAAACAGTATGAACCTCTCCCAGTCCAATCATGTGTTCTTAACAGCACTGCCACGTATCTGACGAACAAATCAAAGGTGCATGTTTGTGTACAGAATATCTGTAATAACTGTAACTCCCAAAGCATCCGGACAAAAACCGTTTCACCACCAGCTGTAAAATCCAGTCAGGTGAGATCACAATGCATGACCTACGGTTTGCATCGCCTCAGTTTTCATCTCTGTGCACAGACTGAATGCTAAAGATGGATGCAGCCACTGTGAAGCTACTCATTGGTTTGTGTAACGACCATCTTGATACCTCGAGTTTGGGATTTGGTCGCCAACATGTTGGTCTGTGGAAACCAAACGTAACGAGCGAAGGGGGATCTAACTGACAAATCATACGGCAGCAAATATAACCTGCTAAATCACGTTTTTTACGCTAAATGGAACCAAAATCCACTAAATAAACATCATGCTGTCTTCAACAAATCTTAAAAGTAGTCTTTGAGACCATGAACTCATTAGAAAAATGTTTACCGTGGCGGCAAATCAAGTAAGAAGTCGGGTTGTTGTCTCATAGACTTCTATACAATCTGACTTCTTTTTGTTATCAGAGGAGTCGCCCCCTGCTGGCTGTTGGACAGAATGCAGGTTTATGTCACTTCCATGTTAACTTTACGTTTCGGACGGCCATGTTTAACAAAGACTCTACGATTTTGAGTCGTTCTTGATGGACTGGACAGCTAAGGTTCCACATTGTCTTAATAACTGTTCTGATTTTATAATCGGCGTCTTTTTCTTTGCAACTGTGCTTCATGTTGATGGGTGTTGTAGTATTTAGACTCATCCTGCATGATGGGCAATAGATGATTTCTCAGAAACAAAGTGAAACAAGGAAACTGGTGGCTGTAACGTATCTTTACGATCATTAGATCATCCTGGGAAGTCCTGGCTTACTGTATAATGCATATAATTCAAGGAAAACGTTGAACTGGCAACAGAATATGAGGCAAAAACACTGGAAATCTATACGTTAATGCACCAGCAGTGCCATTAATGTCCACAGTTTTATGTTATTAGCACTAAATGAGCTCAAAAGCGCTTTGATCACCAGTAGAACACTTAGTTTTATGACAGAAGTCTCACTGGTTGCCGACAATCGTCCCTGTTGAGGACACAAAGCAGATTTTTTTTTTAATCTGCCACAGAGCAAAGCGACTGTTGAGCAGCACACAAAAGGCCTTTTTAGGCTTTATGAGAAGTCCCGTCTCTGGTACAAAAATTCCACTGTGTTAATGATTGATCGGCACCAGATTCCACTTCGGGGTGTTTCTCATTCCAGACGACTCTGACATTCGATGATGATACAAATGAATGTACGACACAATAGACGGATTGTCCTGAACGCAGGAACAGCAGAAGCTTAATACTTATGCACTTTTATTGAGCCAAGTTTGCGTTCCTGTCTCAAATCACCCAACAGAGATTTCAAGATACGAGCAGAAGAAGCGAATGAGAGCGCCACACCCATCCAAAGAACAGCAACACCGACTGGATCTGACCAATGAGGTTCAGTTTATGTCATTTGTTGCACTGCCGCCAATTAACTGTTTCATTATAAACGTTATTTACTTTCATGTTGGTAGAAATTACAGGAAAAAACCCCTTTGAACTCCCGCTTAATGCTTTATCTTGACAATTTAAGTGTCCCGAGGAAAACGAAGGAATATTTGCACAAAAGATAATTACACGCTTCGCCACGGAGCTGCACAAACAGCGTCTGTAATGGTTTTCACGCTACAGGTATCCACTGTCGGGATGAAGGACATCTACAATCATTTCTGCAAACATGAAAGGGACCAGGAGCGAAGCTTGAGGTAGAAAGACAGCAAACACAGACATACTTCTCGTCTTTGAGAAACACCCTGACGGCTGACAGACAGACAGACAGACAGACAACACCCTGAACAAAAACTCATCGCTCAGGCATGGCAGCTCACGGCAACACCAACGTACGCCGCTCTGGTTGTCGTGAGAAACGCTTTAGTGACCAAACGTTTCCCACAACGGTTACCAACAGATCAAACTTGAATCTAAAAATGTCGGTTTTGAAGGTCTAACACCAAAGCGTGAAGCTAATACTGTGTGCAGAAGCCTTAGAAACATGCTAACCCCCGTCCTACACACCTGTCTCATGTGCAAAATGTTCCTTTGCCCTAAAAAACACCAGACAACAAAGGTCTTAGTCACTGTTTCCCTTTCGGATCGTATCGAGTCTGTTGCAAGGCTTCTTGGCATCCAGTCTGCCAGTGAGTTTTGAGCACCATAAAGCTTGTGCAATCATGTCTTTATCATCTCTGACATATTTCAAAAATACGATCCAGTCTTAAATCGTCACGACACCGAGACTCTCATACATGCTTTCATGTCGTCACACCTGCTGCAACGGCTTTTCTATCTGCTGTACTCATCTGTCAGGATTTCAACCAGGGCAACAAAGGGTTCTTGTTTTGTTTTGTTTTTTTTTAATATCTCTGCATATTTTAGAGGAGATTTTAAGGCCTTTCGTGGCCTCTCCTGCTGCTTAATATCCGAGTCTTTTGTCTGCTCAAGGGGCTCGTCTGAAACCTGAAGTCCAGATAACTTGGAACAAAAAGCAAAGATGTGTTTTCATGTATTTGTGTGTCTGAATGTCTGAATATTCACACGTGTGTTACTGAGTTTCAATGAGATGCGTCAACCCGTCACCCCAGTTTTGACAGCGACTGTGTTTGTTGAGATCATCGGCCTGCTTTTAATGACATAGCTAAATGCTAAGGTAATGGAGGTTTCGGTGATTTGGAACACACACATGCAAAGGCAGGTATCTGCACGAAGGGAAGCGAGTTTTCTAGAAACAATGACATCATGTAGCACCTTATCAAACGCTGTCTCACACGTATAATGAGTTTTTATGTAATTTATGACTGTCTCATCCAGAATAAGCAGAGTTCACATTAAAGGTGTCAATCAGCTCTGATCAAATCTTTAAAAAAATCTGGTTTGTCGTCGGATTTAAACGTCCATGAGAGTAACTTGGAAGCAAAACAAAGTAGGATTCAGGTCCACATCGGCATGTTTTATGAACGCGGCCTTCAGAAACGTTTGTTCAACGTTAGAAAACACTCATGACAGACTGTCTTTATGTCCGAGAAGGTTTTCGACTGGCAGGTTTTACAATCATGTGTTTTGGTTGTCAACAGTGTTTGTTTTACAAGAGAAAAGACTCCAGGGATGAGGACTAAGAGTTCGGTTTGACGAAGGCCCATTTGGTTCACTTTTGCACAAACAACACATCAGAAAAGCAGCGACGCCGACGTTTCTGGCAAACAGCTGCGGTCAGCTTTTGGCGATGTCGTCTAGAAGTTCCAGCAAAGCCTTGTTTTCATTTGCATGTTAAATTTGCGGTAAACCGGTGGAGGACTTTTGCCGAACTCTGTGGAAAAACCATACGACAAACAGTTCAGTCCATTCACTTCATCTGCTGTGGTTGATCCCAGTAAACACTGGGCAGCAAACATTTGCACCAACCAGCAACTTCTTGTTGTGGAGCAACCGTGAAAACCAAGTAAACACTGAGACACTAAACGTTCCACCAAACCAACCAAAGTTCTCCACAAAGTCAGCGACAAGTGCAGTAAACGTCCCACACATATAATCTAATCTAATCTAATCTGAAGTGTATGCAATAACACAACCTTGCAGCAACTTGCAGCCACATTGTCAAAGACTACCTTGACAGGAGAACCGTGGACGGAAACCACCAGACGAACGTTGGTGGGATTTCCTGGGAGTTTGCGTCAGGTTGCCAAGAACAACAAACTTGTGGCCACATTCTCTGGTTTTAGCTGCAAATCAGCCGCAAACATTTTTTTGTTTGTTTATGGACACCTTTGAAAAGTTAGAATCTGCTCGTAGAACCGGATGTTTTACTTTGAAAACACTGAGTACAGATGTGGATGAAGCTGCACCTTAGATAACGAACCATAAGAGGGATCAAAACAGCTCAGAACACCAGAGATCGTAAAAATAAACGAGACAAATTGAACGTTAAAAATGGGAAAAAAAGGATGAAACTAATTGAAATTAAGTGAATAAAGGTGTTGACAAGATTAATAGACGTACAGGCAGTTTGAACCAGACTTTCTTTTAACTCTAAAGAAACGGACCTTTCAAGTTTCAGCAAACATGTCTCTGATAGTTTTTGCCTCCTTTGGTAAGTCCAACGACATAGAATGAAATCTGATGTCAGAACAAACTGGTGGAACAAATATTATCGTATTAATTTAGTTCAACAAGTCGCCCGAGTTTGTTAAAAGTTTCTAGAACTACTTTATCCTCCAACAACGGTATCAAAACAGAAGTATTATTTTGCTGTCATGGGAAAATGTCTCCCACTATGAAGGGTCAGAATAAAGCAGGAAGTATCGGTGTGTTTTTTTTAAATGTCTCTGTTTGTGGATTCCTTTTTTGGCAAATGTTTGTGAGCGACTGAGGGCGAGAGACAAAGAGAAACCCAGGGAGAGAGAGAGGAGGGAGTTTTCTGGTCGGGCTGGTCGGTCGGCTGCCGGAGCAGGAGTCAAGGGAAAGAATGTCGTCTCATTAAAGCACATTAAAGAGAAAGACGGCGGCCGGGTGTGGGTCACAACATCCACCGGAGCGATATCGGGGCTGTCAGTGGTCAAAGCAAACTCTGGCTTTTCTGATTCTGTGACACGAGGACGGAGACAGAAACTGGGCGAAAAGTAAAGGAGGGAAAAGTGAAGGAGGCCGAAATAGAACGGGAGGTATGAGGAAAGGCCGGAGAAAGGAAAGTTAAAAACCAGAGGGAAAGAAACACAGAGCAGGGAAACGTCTGCTATAAGGAACATAATAAGAACATTTTAACCACCGACTGCTGCAGGAAACCTTCATGATGTCACTGGATCGAATCGATCAGCGTCACAGAGCTCAGAGAGCAAAGATCAAGAACCAGGTGTACCACTGATGATGACAATAAAAATAAAAATAATATGCAAAAACATTCTTTAAAAAAAGAGGTAATTTATATATTACAAATATATTTTTTAAAAAATACAAAAAAATGAAAGAACATTTAAAAAATGAAACTAGACATGTAAAAAAAAAAGCAAAAAAATATATATTTTTAAAAAATACACACATAAGAAAAGAATGTGTAATTTATTTAACGAAAATACACAAAAAAATAAATGTAAAAATAAATTAAATTGGATTACTCAGTTTTACATCAAATATTCCAAATATAAATATTGGATAATGCACTGATATAAAAATTTAAATGATAGAAATAAAATTAAAAGCACCATTTACTAATAACATATTAAAAATGCAAAAAAAGGAATAAAAATAACAAATAATATAAAATATTTTAAATTGTGCAAATAATATTTATTTAAAAAAAAAAATTAAAAATCACACAATTAAAAAAATGTCTATTTCTTTATAATGCTAATAAATAAATAAAAATACAAAAAAAAAAAGAAAGGAAATGAACTAAATAAAATTTTAGTTAACGGAAAGAAATAAAACTAATTTTAAAAACGACATATATGTACATAATATACTTTCTGTTACCTCCAAAACTGTCAAACATCTGGTCCACAAAAAGAATTACTGAAGAGTTAGAAGAACATGCAGAGAGTGGAATAAAAAAGATAAACAGAATGAAAAGATAAACAGACAATGGACGTGATAAACACAAAGAGACGGAGAAAGTGAGGACGAACAAAAGGCAGATAAAAGCAATTAGAGCAGAAGAAGGAAGATGGAATGAAAGATAAAGGAGGAGGAGAGTCGGGCGGCAAAGAGCCGTCGGCGGGGAGCTGGAGATGCTAACAGATGGGTTACAGCATTCCTCAGCTCACAAAACACTTCCACATGCATGAGCGGCTGCTGGGAGCTGCAGCAGTCGGTGACGTTTCACATGCAGAGGAAGAGCAGCTGCAGCAGCAGCTTCTGAGGCTGAAGCAGGACGATCTGCTGCTCTGGAGTTTTCTCATGTAGACACAGAGCATGAAGGAAAACAGAAATAGAAACAGATCGTGTTTAGATGTACGTGTGAAGCAGCAGATAGCATCAGTCGCTGCTCTTTGTGACGAGCTGACCAGATAAAAACGAAGCACTTTTATCTCCATGTTGGTGGAGATTCTCACTCGTCCAGGAGGTTCAGGAAAACCCAACCGGACTTCTGGTTTTGACTCAAACAGAGGCTGTGAGGATGTTCTGACCCTCCATCTGGTGTCAGCGTGATTTAATGATCTCGACTTTCAAGCTCTTATCTTGGTCATTAAAATAACTGTAGCCAGACCTGCTCTGGTCTGTTCCCATCTTTCATCGCTTGATTTGATCAAACTTGCAGATTTTTTACGACGTCTTTATACCAAAGAACAACAGCAGCAGTACGTATTGTGAAATTTAAGCTGGTTTGTTTTTTTATATTCTTGCAGAGGAGACTGTTTGGAGTCAGCTGATAAAAACCTGCTTCTGGAGCTTCTTCTGCAGCAGCTCGTCACTAACTTCATCTGTTTAACGGATTTGTCCTAAAAAAGCAACAGCTGGAAACAATCAGAACCAGAAATATGGAGGAAAACCAAGACAAGAAGCTCAAATCTCTCTTGTCGCTCTGATTTCTGCAGCTTTAAGATCTGCCTGATCAGCGACACATCACTGGACACGACGCTTCCAAGTGAAATCCAGATTAATGCAACTTGTTTGTGCCTCCAGAGGATCCGAACCAGCGCCGGGTTCTGTTCTGAGCCAATAAAGCGGCGGTGCAGCTCCACGTGGAGCCGGCGTCGGTCCGGCCCACGCCCAGCTCACATACAGATAACATCTCTTCCTGATTTCTTATCGCGGTGCAGAGTACAGCGGGACTCGCCCTTCTGCCTGAACACACTCTGAGAAAACACCAAACAGCAGATTCATCAGGATGAATAACGAAGATTCATCATCAGGAGCTGCCACATGTTCGGTCTTGCACAGATTTGAGTTGGCGTCTCTGTAAAGTGAACATAATGGAGTCTGGAAACAATGAGGAGCAGTTACGCTCCAACGGGGCTTCACAGCTTCACGTTGGTGTGTTAAACTTCCTGTTTTATCAGATTATTCCTACAATGTTCCTGATAATGTTCCAAAATAAGCATGTGGATATATGTGGCTGTCTGGAAACAATAACAAACAGCAACAGCTGCACTTCTACTGTGCTTTACAGGCTTTAGTTTTAATTGAATTTATACCAAAAACTATGTTTTGTCACATTATTCCTGTAATAATCCAAAAAGTTTCCACAGTGCTGTCTGGAAACAATAAGACGCAGCAACAATCACACTTTAAGAGGCTTTACAGCTTCAAGTTTTCATTAAACTTACACCACAAACCCCATTTTATTATGTTGTTTTGGAATAATTTATGAAATATTACAGGAACAAGTTTGTGGAAACAAGTGTCTGATAAGAAACAGCAACAGGTGCATCTTTAAGGAGCTTTAAGTTTTAACAGAATTACACCAAAAATTACATTTTTTTCACATTATTCCTTTGATATTCCTCATAATACTCTAAAATAAGTTTCTAGAAGTAGCCATGTGGCTAAAAGTATGCGGACACACACGCTGGGTGATTTTTTTTCGCCTCATCTTCCCTCAAACTGCCCCAAAGGAAACACATTTAACCCACATTTCATTCCAAACTGCATCGAACGCTTCAACACCAGCTGAAAGTCTTTAAGGGGGAGAAAAAAAGACTTTCCACAGTTTTACAGTTTATCCTAAAAGTGATAAACGACCGAGTTGTTCCACACTGAAGTGAAACATGTGGCCACAGAATTTAAAAACAACAGCTTCTAAAATCACTTCCTGTTGCTTTCATATTAGTTTTGGCCACTTGGTACGAATGCAGCTTCATTAACTTCATTAAAGCAGCAGACTGATGATGTGATTCTACATTAATACAAAGTGCAGCACGTGGAGGACACCCTCAGCAAACAGTGGCTTCAAAACATCCCAGAGTGACTCCAGACAAACCCGATGGTTCTGATTTCTTCACTATTTCTGAAAAACATTCCCTCAATCTGCACTTTCATCACCGAGATCCGAAGTCCAGCCTCAAGCTGATTGTGTCATTACATAACAGAGTCACACAGGGAGGCAGACTGCAGCTTAATTAGGAAACGTTGTAGTTAATAAAGATACAGTTACTGATAATTAAACCTGACTGGTGTTAACTGGTAACTAGTTCTGTCTGCAGCAGACCAGGTGTGGCCAACTTTACTGTACAGCTGATTAATCTGCAGATTATTGTCATGTTTTATAGCAGCTTCCATCAGAGTGAGTTCCACACTGGATCAGTTGATAACAAACTTCAGATAACTGTGATAAAACATCCAGACTGACTTGATCTCACTGTGTCTGTCTGTGTCTCCGTTTGCCAACAAAATCCAAAACTTTCTCAGTTTCTGATCCTGTTTGAAAGTTTCGAGCTAAAGTTTCCCTGCAGCTGCTGTCCTTCTAAAAACAAAACAACAACAACAAAAAACTTGACTAAAAAGTCGCTTTCCAGCTCCAGGAAACGTCCCTGAACTCTCTACAGTCAGTGAAAGCAGCGCAGGTCACATTTCTGACCCGGAATCAGGAGCGAGAAACTCCCCGGAGTTAAAATCCAAGCGGCTCTCCAGGTAAATCATCAGCCTCTTACCTGTTGGCGTCCTCTGCGCTGTTCTGCTGCCGACTGACAGGCTGCCGCTTCTGTCTGACAGGAGTTTGCCTCGTGGGTGTGTCCGGCTACACCTGCCACACACCGGAACCGTGCGTAACGGTGCGTAATGACGCACGCGGCGCGGAGAAAGTTTTAGCGGGCGTGCGAACCGCGTCTCGGTGGCAGCGCTTCTGGAAGCTCTGCCGCTTCTGTTTCTCACCATCGGGCAGCTATTGTAGCGATTTCAGGAATGTTCTCTGCGCTGGAGGCGTTTCTGGTTTCCGTGGTTTCCCTCTGAAGCCGCCGCTGGTCTGATGTGAGAAACGGAATTCAGTGTAAATACAGAAAAAAAGCAAAACAAACAGCAGAAATGTGTCCATAAATGGAATAAATCAAAGCATTCTGAACATTTTATCAGAATAAAGCAAAAAGCTGACATTTTACTGTATTGTTCCCACATTTAGCTGAAACTTACTGAGCCTTAGTTAATTAATTTATTTTATTGTGTGTGTGTGTGTGTGTGTGTGTGTGTGTGTGTGTGTGTGTGTGTTCTAAAAATGTTCTGAGAAAGTTCTGTGAAGGTCTATTACTGGTTTCAGAGGGAGGTTTTCTTTTAGTTGCCAGAATGTTCTTAAAAGGCAGGAAGCAAAAATATTTGTGAAATTTTAGCCTGACACAGCAAATATTTGCCCTTTGACCCACATTTAGCAGCATTTTCACATTGAAATGTGAGGCTGGTTGAGCAACAATATCTGAGGAACTATTAAAGATAAAAACCTGAAAGTTTCTCTGTTATTTCTCATCATGTCACTGAAGCAGAATCTGTAAAACTGGACATGTGGATCAGATGATCTCTGATTACAGTTGAGCTGAAATATGAAAAAAAAAAACCTGAAGCCGTCATGAGAAGTTCCATCTTTGAGCTCATATTAACAAAAAACAATAATCAGAAGTCAACTAGTGATATTTTCTGAACCACATGTAGCTGCAGGTCACAGTAATACAAAACTAAACATGTAGAATAGTTTAATGTGAAATACTTGGTCCAAGTTATCGGCTCAAAAATGTGAGTTTTCATGACGACTTTATTTTATTTCTTTATATTTCAACTCCCCCATAAATCAGAGATCAGTTGAACTACTTGACCGATATTCCAGATTCTGGATCAGTGACATGATGAAAAACAAGAGAGAAACTTTCAGGTTTTAATCTTTAATAGTTCCTCAGATGTTGTCGTTCAATCAGCCTCAGACTTTAATGAGCTGAAAGTGGGTCAATGATCTTTTTCTTTTAAATTATTTTGGAAACTATTTGATATATGACGCTCAAATTTCACAAATATCTTCATAATCATCCATATTTTATGCCAGAACACTTTCGGGTAACTAATAAATGGATTTAAGCAGAAATTGTTCAGAAGAATGTGATGATCTGAGATGGATCCATGATGAGCAAAGGTTGCTGTAAAATCTGATCCAGTAAACTTTGATCGTGTGAAAAGCCTCCGACTGTAACTTTTACTGGCCTGAACACTGAACTCTGCAGTAAAGTGTCGAGGACGGCCTGTTGGTTAAACAGCGGCCGGTTGCTATAGGTGTCCGAGCTGCTTTGTGTTGAGCAACGCTGGAACAACGCTGGAACAACGCCTCACATTCCTGTGAGCTGCTACACGCCCAGCAGCAGCAGCAGCAGCAGCTCAGCGTGGACGCCACACACGTACAAGCGGCGCTGAGTAATCCTGCATTCATGCTCGTAAAGTCAGCAATTTGCTGTGACAACCTCGAATGAATGTTGTCTGAATGTTCTGGTTGGTGTGACCGTCTGAGGCAGGTGAGACTCACCTGAGGACGGTTTTAGGGAGTCTTAGTCCGGACTGATTGCAGCGTGGCACGTGTCGCTTTATCATGTGCAAACCACAGCACACGCCTGCTCAAGAGCCAGATAGGCCACACTTCAGAGAGGCTTCAGAGCTCCTGTGGACATTTGGACCAATTGTTGTTAAAATCTAATCAACATAAATCCAATCAGTCTTCGTTAGACGAGTGTTTGTCCTCAGATATGATGGAAACAATCAGCGGATGTGTTTTCAAAACACATTTTCCAAAGCTGATAAACCCTTTTAGCCACTTTTAAAGTTCAATCTCCAAACGTTGCCAACAATCCAGCTTCTCTAATGTTCTCTGTTTTGCTTTTGGACTCCTGTGATGGACATTTTGTTGAGTAAATAATCACTAAATACAATAATAGAAATAACAAATGACAAAATTTTGAAGTTCTAATTAAAAAAAAGCATGATGCCGGAGTATCCGAAAGTATCAAACTGTTGGATAAAATTCACTTTCTCGCTAAACTAAAAAAGAAAAGTGAAAGTCAAAGAATCTTTTCGTTTCCACACATGAGTCCATAAAAACAGAGCCTACATTTCCCATGAAGCTAATCGATAGCATGTTTTGCTAAACTCTCTCCAGTCTGACCTCCTGGATGTTAGGTATAAGTCTGCATTTCCTCCATTAGCTACAAGCTACTGGTTCCAAATCCACCTCTTTATTTGAAACAACAACTAAAGACCAATGACAACACAAGTCTTACATTTAGCTTATTTCCGTAGTGAATCTGATTTTACTACAGATGCAGACAGCTTTCTCAGTGAAGCCCATCTCACGTGACTCTTCTGTCATCAGGTGGAGTTGATCTGACGTGTCGTCTTCCTTCTGGCAGCAGAATCCACCAGTGACTGGACCAGTGACTGGACCAGTGACTGGACCAGTGAGTGAACCATGCATTCCAGCTCTGTCATATCGGTTTAATAGATTTCTGCAAAAGCCAGCAAATCATCTGCAGCATTAATGAGTCCATCGAGCACCTGCAGCGCTAAAGGCGTCACCTCTGATTACCAAATTATTCTGTTCTTGTGGTGTTTTTTTGGAGGGAATCTGCCTTTTTCTTCCCCCCACATGCAAATGTTCCTCGAAAAACAAGTTCCCTCCTTTCAGACCGTCCTGCAGGGACACCGTCGCTGCATTTTTGGGACCAACACCCGAAGCGATTGTGATTCGTTTAAAGAAATGCAAACAAACCGGCGCATTTTTTCCTCTATTATGATAATGGGTGCAGTCGTTCTCCGACGTGAAAATACGCTCGTCTTTCAGAATGTTTGTAATCCGGCGAGACTGACAAAAATTTAGACGCTTAATCTGAGATAACCCTGATTACATCAGCAGGATTATTTTCTCAGACTTTATAAATCTCCTTTCAGCGCCACAGAACGTGTTGTTCGGCTTTTCACAGGTGTGACGCGAAGAAAGTTGTGTTTCAGCTTTTAAGCTTTAAAGAAAGTAAAACTGACAAAAAAACTGAAGTCAGACTTTAGTTAAGGTCATAATCCAGCTTTCCAATATCGTTATTGTCCTTTACTTTTTTCAGAATGACATTATTTCTGTATTTTATTTATCAGAAATGTGTAATTTTTGTAGGACCACAAAACTCTCCAGGTAGTTAAATGAAAAGCTAAATTATGGAAATTTTTTCACCTGTAATGTAATCTACGCAGGTGCTCCAGCATCTCAGGAATAACATTTGTTTTATCGCATAAATAAAACAGCAACAAAATCCAATCATAACAGATAAAAACGTTAATTCTTGCTTTAAAAAAACTAGCTAGCCAAGCTTTTACGCCTCTGAGATCACCAACACATACAGAAAAATGTCTGACTTTACCTTACAATCACTGATTTCTTTTTGCGTAATATTTCTCAAAAAAAATCTTTAAATTCAGTTTGTTAAATAAGAACGTATCCTAATAAAAAGTCTGTATAAAGTCATATAGAGCAAAATGCTGCTCTGCTAGTGTCTGTTTACCACCAAAGAAGAACTAACTGGAAATATCTGTAAAAATATTTAACATATTTAATGAAAAAGAATAAACATTTCTCTATTTTAATTTTACTTATTTTGTTTTATTTTTATTTTTCTAGTTGATATGATCTTGATCTGAGATTAGCATTAGCATCTAAGCTGATAAAAGCTAGGCTAATTTGGTGCTGTGAAACAATAAATACACTATTTTTAATTCTAGTTGAAATTCGACAGTTTCCAATCATATTTTAATGCCATAATATCATTTGATAGCACGTTATAGGATTGAGTTTTAATGTGGAATGGGTCGATCTCTCCAACCTTAAGGGGATTTTAATGGTGGAAAATGGAATGTTAGGATGAATTTCATCCTGTAAACTTCTGTTTTGAAGCCACCCAGCGGAGGCTTGTGTTCAGTGTGTGGAGTCACCTGGCTGCTCAGGGTGCGACTGCAGTTCAAAGCAACATGCTGCTGAGGGGAGCGTCCCTGTGAGGCAACCTTTACTCACTCTGAGAACTCACGCCGCTGCAAAATAACTTACGTAAGACCGTACAGGTGATCCTCAGCTATGCAGCTACAGTTAAACAATAAGTCAGCATTATTCTCAGAACTGGTTGATTTAAGAATTACATTTATAATTGAATTTCCCTTCTGGGATAAATAAAGTATTTTTCATTCATTTCATTTCATGTCATTGTCTCTCTTTGTCGACCCCCTTTTTTTTTATGGTGAATAATAAAGAAAATCAACACAACCTTTCATTCTGTTTTCTTGTGTCAATAAACACCTTTAAGTATGTAAAGCAGCAACGTCGTAGTTCTTGATTCTCCAGGTAAGAAGGGTGGAAAAAAGTACACTTTATCGTAAATATCTTTAAAAATTTACCTTCTACAAACCTTTTTGATTTCTCACGTGGATGTAAGAAGCAACCACAAGAATCTACAGCTTCTATGAGGTTAGCTAAATGCTAACATCGGCTCACTAAACCACTCAGTGATAACGCTGGCATGTATACGCACCACAAATCACCCACAACATAAAAAGTGCTGACAGGTGAAGTGACTAATATGAATTGTTTCGTCAAGGGCTGGGAAACGTCAGACAGCGAGTGAGTCACTTCTCAAAGTCGATGTGATGAAATCAGGAAAACGAGGCAGCGTGGAGGATAGACTATAAGCTATATAAATGTCTCAAAAATGGAAGAGACAGAATAGAAAGGCATTAGGACACACAATGTATTGGATACGGAGCCAAAATGCTTCTGACCAATCAGAGTGTCCATACTGACGTCTGTCCACCACCAGGAGCACCGAGAACGGACATGTGAGGGTCAGAAATGGTTTTCTTTTTAATCATGTAGACGTCATGTGGCAGCGTGATGCACTGACAGCTAGCGGGTGGAGTCGGTGTGATGCTCTGAGGAACGTTCTGGGTCCTGGTGATCATATGGATGGAACTTTGACATGTACCACCAACCTAAAGACAGTTGCGGACCATGTACGAGGGTTCCTAAGAAGCAGAAGCAGCTAAATGTGGCTTTGAACTGTTGCTTCATGAACCTTACTCAGCCAACCTTCACTGTCTGACTTCTGTTTGTTTCCAAACTCAAATCCCACTTGCACCATTTTTAATGATAACGAGCCGTGCAGGCTGCTGAGGAGGATCTGGAGGCTCAAGATGTGACCTTCTTCCATGAAACGGGTCGCGAAGCTTAAACATCAGTGGAACAAGTGCACTGAAGTTAAAGATGTTGAAAAAATAATGCAAAAACAATCTTTCTTCTGGGATGTTCTTTGCGTTTTTAGAGGTACCCTCATTTACCCCTTAATGACAGCCGTATTCCCAGATGGGGATGCTTCCTGCCACGCTAGTCACATTGTTCAGGAATGATTTGAGGAACATGACAAATAGTTTAAGGTGCTGAATCAGCCTCCGAATTCCCCACATCTAAATCTGACTAAGCAACTGTGGAATGTGCTCCAACGACTACCTATGGAGGTCCACCTTCACAACTTAGAGGAACTTTCAAAGAACACCTTCAGAAGTCTGTGAAGTCCAGGTCTCAGTGGGTCGGAGATGTTTTGGCAGCACAAAGGGACCTATGCAATGTTCGGCAGGTGGTTTTATTGTTGTGGCCAATGTTTGCAATGTCGTCCTTGCTGGCTAGCATGTAAGGATGTCATAGCAAGTATGGGCACAAACCAAAGTTCTGAAAGTCTGACTAGATGACGGTGCTAGACGAAAGTCAGGAGATCAAGAGATATTTCAGCTCATCTGCAGATTCAATGCATGCATAAAATGTCACAACAAACCATCCAATACCTTCAAGCCAACAGATTAACAGAAAGAACTGAGAAGTCAACCTCATGGTGGTGCTAGATGTAAAGTCAAGTGATAATCAACGTCATTGGTATGCAAGGCCAAAGGAACCATGAATATTGATGCCAAACTTCATGCCAATCCATCAGAGAGGTTGTGAAATATAAAGGCATGAGTCAAAACTCTGATGTGCTGCTGAAGTGAAAGAAAAGTTGGTAAGATTTATCCTCTGGGAGTCACAAACGTCTGCTCGAAATTTCCCAGCAATCCATCAAATAGTTGTGAAGTTATTAGCCTGCACCAAAACGGTGGTCCGACAGATTATCATGACTCAATTCAAACCTCTCAGGAGGGATTTTCTGCCTTCATCCTTTATTTAACCAGGTGGCTCAGATGAAAACAGATTTCTCAGGAATGAGGTGAGAACTAAAAGACATAATCCTAAGACCAACATGTAGACTTACAAAATGCTCTATTCAGTACCGGACGGAGACAAAGAGGGGAGTGTGACCTGAAAGCAGGAGGATCGGGGGGAAATTTGTTCTGGGTTTATTCTTATCTGACCGTTGGTAGAACACTGTGAGCAGACACAAAGTGTTGCTAAAGGTCACAGAGATAAAGCCGATACATTAGTTTTATGGCATTAATAACAAAGGTGCAGGTGGTTCTTACTGATATCACAAAGACTACTGAATGAAATGCCTCTGACTTTACTACAGCGACTAGTACTGCTGTTATTCTAGTACCAACAAGAGCCTTGATATTCTCTTTAAAACAGCTTACAACAACCTGTAAAGTCTGATGAGAGGCAGGACATTACATGACATCCTCATAAGTGAAGCACATCCCTGTAGACACTTGGGGAGGTGGATGGACGTACCAAAGAGTTTAATTGCAGCACCTGAGATCAACAATCAGCAGTCAACATGTTGTTTCCTTGTTTCCTAAACCCACGACTGAGATCTTTCCCAAAGTACATTCATCTGCCTGCACTCCATCCAAGTTCCTACATCCTAACAGCAGCAGCTTATCCTATCATCAGTCACTTGTCAGTGCCAAATCCAGAATGAGTCACCTACAGTTATGCCAAAGCATTATCTGGAGGAAAAAAAACCCCAAATGCAGACACCTACACAGGGCAGGAAAAAGTGAATCCAGGTCGATCTACCTTATTTAGCAGAACTCCAACCAGATGCTCTCAGATGTTCTGAGATCCAGACACAAAAGCAGAGGAGATGGAGCCTTTAGCTAAACTCTGGAGCAGTTTATCTTTACTTCTACTGAGACTTTAGAAACCTTTATATTCTTGCTGAAAACCCATTTCTTCTTGTTGGCATTCGATTCTTGACCTGATTAGTTAATCTCTTGTAGCTTTGTA
>NW_007579488.1:0-52276 GCF_000690725.1 Stegastes partitus | reverse complement strand
TAAATGGAAAAAATAATCACGAAATAGTTCTGACTGATCTACACGACATCATTCCAGCCAACCAGCATAGACTTGATGCACAGGACAGTCCTATGAGTCCCTACACTTTGTCTGCAGGATGGGCAGAATTCAGAGGATGTTCTCATCTCAGGCTCCCCCTTATGTCTTGTTGAAGATGTTTGTTGTGCAACTGGGCTCTGCTTCTTTGCTCACAAACACAGACCGAGACACCGATAACGAATCCCCCACTGAGTAGATGGTGTCTCCAGCTGCCTCTCTGGTTCCCTCGGCTGGTAAAAACAATCTAAACAACCTTTTCTAGCTAGTTTTTACACCACCACCTGTTCTAGATGCTCTGTTTGTGAGCTCACGTGTCATTCGTTTTATAATAAAGCTTGTTTTGCGCTGTAAGGCTTCATAGTTTGTCTCTTGGTCTGCTAACCCAGTTATTAGTGGCGACGCTGTGGCGAGGTGCACCCATGAATTCGGGTGGCGAGGCTTCTGTAGAGAGAAGAGGTGTGCTTGTTTGGCTGCTGTTCAGATATTAAACTTTCTCAGGAATGGCTCCACCTTTAAGACTAAATGTCAAATTAATGTTGGTGCTGGAGGGAAAGTAAGTGAATCAAACACATCACATCCATGAATAGCTGCAGAAAAATATCAAAGAAACCCGTTGAATGACGGTTAACATTCCTTATCAAATAACGTGCAGGTTGTTTGACAATCATCTGATGGATGGCCTGTTTCAGCAATGAGGACATCTCTTATTTCCATTACAACTGGTTCTACTGGTTCAGTTTAATATTCTTGCTGTCCAGAAATAACATTTTGTGACAGATTACTGTCACAAATATTATGACACTGATGTTTAGGCCAAACAAGGCAACCAGGGGAACATACTGTAAGATGATCTATGATGACAACACTTCAGCACACTGGAAAGCGTCCATCTGCCACACCTGCTGATTTGTGACAGAACACCTTGTAACTGTGCCAGGTTTAGGTGGAAAAAAAAACATCTGAGTGAGAGGGAACAGGTCGAAAAATGTTCCAACAGTGATGGAAAAACCTACGAGATGAACAGCTGGACCAACGTGGTCAGGGTTTACGAGGGACACCAGGTTGGATCTTCACCCTGTACTGGGTTACTGGGATCTCTTTTCCATAGTGAAGGAAGATAAATGACGGCTTTACTATAAATTACAACACCCTAAAAGTCAAGTCAAAGCCTTCATAGCACAGAAATGACGAAACTTTAACTAAAGGGTAACTTGTATATTTTAAAAGCTCCAGTGTGTATTAGCAAAAAAAAACAACAAGGTAGCTTTAGTTGTAGTTTACCGTATTTCTTATAATTCGAAGTGCTTTACAACATTAATACATAAATAAAGTTTAAAATTAAACCATTTAAAAAAGCCAAACTGCAGAAATAAGATGCATAAATCAAACAGTTATAAGAAATTGACTTAAAGTTGGCCAGAGTCATCTACTGGGAGGTTATTCCAGGTCTGTGCTGCACAATAACAAATTGTTGCTTCACCACATTTGGTCCAACACTAAAGACAACCAGTAGGTCAGGAGTCCATAGAGTCCTAGAAGGCACGACATTAGACAAAGTACTAATGATTATGTTGCACTGCAGAACGAACAAACCAAACACTGGCTCTACGGAGGAACACAGTAGATCCTTCTTCACTCTTGCAAAGCGAAAGTTGATCTGTGTCTGTGTAGGTTCTCAGTCAGCCATGTCGCGGTAATCCCAGGAGCATCAGTGAAAAGCAACCGGCTGATGAGGAGTTTCAGATGCACATGGTTAACCACAGCTAACATGGCTAATGGCCCATTAGCAACAGGCGTCAAAGTGCGAACCCGTTGACCCAACAACAACAACAATACCGGAGACACAAGTTTACACAACAGCAGTCCACCTGCATCTGAAAGACAATAGACACTCACAAACCAGAGGCCGATGATGAACACGGGAAGAATTCAGGCAGGAAGTCCAGCAGGACCAACTGGTGGAGATCTAACTGGGAGACAAGACTCAGGTGAAATCAATCAAAAAAGGAGGGGAAAAAACAGACAAAGGAAGGAAGTAAAACAGCAAGAGACAGACAAGGACGGGGATCTTTTCAAAATAAAACTAGAAGCAACCTGAACAAAGCCCACGACCGTGACAGTCAGATTTACTACACTTCTGATTTACACCCCTGACTGACTTCTTCTCCTTCGCTATGGCAGCTGAGACTCGCAGTAAAACATGATATTGCAGCCTCAGGTGTTTCTGTAGGTGAGTTTCTCTCCTTCAGGCACTTTGCCTCAGGAAAACGAACAATAGCTGCTTTTTAACTGCAGGAACAGGGACCGAAATGAAGATCTGAGATGTTAGCTTTATGTCTTCTAGGAGTTTGTGAGGGTGGAGCTTAAACCTGGCATTTGCTGAAGCTGTCCTCCCATCAGCAGCAGCTCCAGAGTGCAAGCAGCTTGTTATGACCCAGAGTTACATTTGTGGAAGCGCCATCTAGTGGTTAGTTAGTAAAAAACAAGACAGAGGCAAAAGAAGAAGTCACGTGGCACTGTTACAGAGCCACAACTTCCTTTTAGGGAGGAGGTTGGGGTGGATGGATGGGTCGAGAAAACCCAGTATTTGTTTATCATATCAAACCAAAACTAAACATTGAGCTTAACCGTGACTGTTCCATAATCATCCTTCAATCTAAGTTGTTTCTGAGCATAAATCCAAACGAATGTCCGTTATGTTACATTATTATGGGTTGTATTTAAATGTCAGGAGCAAATTACTTATAGGTTCATTCAGGCTGTAGGATCGGAGGATTGTGCACCCACAAGACTCTTTTAATGATGTTTGCACCAACAACTAAATCCAGACGACATCCATAAAGAATTGAAGAGCTTCATGCCTCTGATATCTGTTTATCTTGAGCTAATTAATATTTCTGACAACCTGATGTCTTCCCTGTGGAAGTGCCAAAAACTGCAGTACCTTGAACTTCCACTTGAGGCACGTCAGCCCCCACAGACCCCCGTGTTAACGTGTCCAACTTTACAACAGGAAAAAAAACAAGTCGACAACCTGGTGCTGAAGCTATTTCAGTCTCTGTAGCTGATTTCCATCAAGACAACTGCACAGGCAGTGATTTTTTTATTTTTTTCAATTCTGCATTAATTCAGGGCGTCGCCGCTTTACATGACAGGTGAATGACATCATCGGACAGGTCACGGTCGAGGCATGTTTGCATGGCCATCCTTAGCTCCACTCACACTCCACCTCTTCATTCATTTTTGGATTAACCAAGAGTCAGGCGATGCCAAGATGACAAACCACCACGCTGAGCTTCAGAACCGCTGGTCGGGCCGACGTCATCGTGGGCTTGTCTGTCTCTACATACAGTCAGCGCTTTGGCACTTCTGTGGAAATGTGCTGAAGGAGCTTTTATTCCTGGAAATGTGTTCCTCTGTACAGAGAGAGTGACTTTTTAGTGGAAACATAGCTTGTGATGGAAATCACTGGAGGGAAATATGGAGAATACCATTGGAATGATTTTACAACCTCACAGAAACAATGAGTGGAGCTTTGTGCCAAACTGCTGCTGGTGAGAAAACATGTTCTGCTGGCAGGCTTTGGACAAAACTCTTCATAAAGTGGCTCTGATCTCTGATAGGCTTTGAGTGACTTATTTGATGACTTCTGTGTTGATTTGTGTTAAAACCACGACTGAAAAAACTACTTTTCATAATAAAAACAAAACTAAAACTCAAAAAAGTAGAATTTGAGGATAAAAGTATTTACATTTTTCACCAAAATGCAAAGATTTAATTTTGCATATTATGTACATTTACATAAAATAAGAACTAAATTAAAATGGAAGAATTAATCAACTGTTATTGAACGTTAAACAAGCTATGGTCACCATGCCTGTCAAAATAAACGTTTTTTCAAAATAAAAAATAAGTCCAACCTGAGACGCACATTATATATGATTTAATTTTGACCAGCCTTCCGCGACCCACCCAGAACAGGTCCGCCACCCACTTTTGGGTCGCAACCCACCAGTTGAGAACCCCTGCTCTAGACCTCGTATGATAAGGATTATGGGAACCGTGAAGAAGAGAGGACAGGTAGGGAGGCGTCCTGTACAGGTGTATGTAGTAAAGGCGTTTGGTTTGTAGTGTTCATGACTAAAACTAACAAAAATCAAAGGATTGAAATTTCACCTGAACCACATCGTCACCAAAAGACGCGATCAGGCCCCAAATCCGTCGCCGGCTGACTAACATCTGAACCACTTTCCCTTCAGCTTCGGCTACACTGACGTCAGCCCCTTGTCGCTTGTAGGCACCAACAGCTGAAACCACCTGAATGAGTCAAAACAAAAGCGTCATCCCGAAGCTGAAAAAGTCAGTTTACTGCCGCGGAGGCACCGTGAGCTCAGGAGCCGATCCCTTCGACTGAACAACCCGCTCCTTCGAAGTCATGACGTGATGTGGAATCCATGCGGGCTTGTTCCGACTGGCTGGCAGCATAAAGCCTGTAAACAGGAGGGATTAGTGTCAGACGGGGACCTCGTATAGTCTGTGAATTAAACAGCAGTCAAAAGGGGAAACGAATAAGTAGAGCAAGGTTGAGTCTGAGGTGTGTTGAGGTTAAAAATACTGACTGGAGATGAAAACGATGGTGTTAGAGGTCACCATCCATCAAAATCTGATTGTTGTCTTTCTCATGTGTTCATCAAGGCCTGTACATCCCAGAGTGCACTGGGTGGATTATACCTACCCATAAGCCCCAAATTATTTAGATTATATGTCATATATATTGGATTTTTATTTAATTGATAGGCTTCTTTTGGATGGAAATGTGGTAAACAAGTGACAAAGGATGGTTCTGAACTATTTCTACATTTTAAAACATTTATTTTTAACTAAAAATACCATCTACAAAATGATTATACCTCTAAACATTGCAGCAGACTTTGAAGAAACTGCAGCTTTTACACTATTTCAAATTTCTACTATAGTCTAGATGCACAGGAGTGTCTTCAGTTTGCATCTTTGGACTGGACCGGGACATCTATAGAGAACATGTGGAGCCCCAGAAGTTCTGACAGATGTTATTTTTAAACTTTATACATTTCTTTGCATGCAGGACTCGAGCTTCGCATAAAAACTGAAAGCAGGTAGAAACCCTGAAGCTCCCTGACTCATGCGCTGTATGTGGTTTATGAGCTATAGAGGTATGTATGTTTAAGTCGTGTTCATCCATCTCTAGGTGGAAGGATTATCTTGATACCAAGCCAAAAATAACCAGACATAAGACATATTACCATCCATCATGCAGTCGTGTTTACGGGAATTCGTCTAATCTGCTGCATTAACTCTGCATCGAGACTTTTGTTCCCTGGTTTCAGCCTTTAAGGCAGCGCCTCCTTCCAGACACCGTACCACCCTGGGCGGGTTTTCAGGATAAACTCAGGGAACAAAAGTCTTCTTGTCTCTTCTCTTGCTGTCATTCCAGTCATGTGTGCTTTGCGGAGAGGGTTATAAAATGGATAAACACAAAAAAAAAAAAAAGCTGCTACGACCTCCGATCTGAGGCTGAGAGCACATGAAAAGGGCAAAAAGGGTCTCATTATGAATATACCAACAAGAGTCAAGAGGCCATCCGGAGGAGGAGGAGAGGACTTAAAGTGGTGTTTTATGGTAAAGTTTATGACCTGAGACTCAAAAGTTCACAGTGAGAAAGAACGCAAACAAGTGACGTAAACAAACCTTTACATACAGTATTGAGTTTCCCATAAAGAACGAGTCTTTGTCACAAATAAAAATCGTGCGTTTTGGTTCTTACATCGATTTATTTCAGGTCGTCTGGAAATATGACAAAAGCTGCCGGGTCAAAAATGTACAAACAGCAACCCAACATGATCAGTTCTGCTGATTTATAAAGTTGTGTTAATCAAATATCCTTAGTTTCATGGCCTCTTAACTTCTTCTTCTGACTCCTCTGATCCAGTTTCAACAGAACCACCTGATCCACTCATTAGACTCAAACTCTACATGGGGAAAGTCTGAGGAGCTCAGCAAAGATCTAAAGAAGCACATAACTGACTTAAACAAGTCACTTGGAGCCATTTCAGAGCAGCTTCAGAACCAGAACCATGTGTGTCAGCATAAAGTTCATGGTCCAGTTGTGTTACTGCCACCATCAGGAAGGAAACACAAACTAGCAGCTGCTGCTGAGAGACGACTGGTCAGGATGGTCAAGAGTCAACCAGGAACCAGCAGGAAGCAGCTCTGGATGGACCAGAAGCTGCTGGAACACAGCTGTCAGTGTCCACAGGGTCTGACATCAACATGAGCTGAGAGGCTGATGGAGAAGGAAGTTCTTCCTCCAGAAGCAGAACCTTAAAGCTCCACTGAAGTCTGCTGCTGGTCACATGGACAAAGAAAAGACCTTCTGGAGGAAAGTTCTGGTCAGCTGGAACCAACACTGAGCAGAACCATGTCTGGAGGAGAGAAGGTGAGGCCTTTAACCCCAAGAACACCAAACCTACCATCAAGCATGGAGGTGGCAGCATCATGCTCTGGTTCTGTTCTGCTGCCAGTGGACCTGGAGCTTTACACAAAGTCAATGGAACAATGAAGAAGGAGGATCACCTCCACGTTCTTCAGTAAAACCTGAAACCATCAGCAGAAGGTTGGTCTTGGACACAGTTGGATGTTCCAACCAGACAATGAGCCCAAACACACATCAAAGTGGTGAAGAAATGGTTCAATTGGCTTTAATCAACTAAACAAAATATCAGAACTGCTGTATGTGTGTTTGTGATGCAACAGATTTTGTCACATGTCCAGAAGACTTGTATTAAATCTATGAAAGAACCAAAATGTTTCAATGATTCCATCTTAGAAACTTAACTGGTAAAGAAATCATTGGAAACTTCTGATGATCTAAATGCTCCTTTTAAGTGTGTAAAGTTTCTTAATGACTGTTTTTTTCTTTCATTCGCCAAATGCACGAGTTTCGCTTTTTGTGCCGCAAAGTGGGAAAAGAAAGAGGCATTCAAAGCGCTGCGTTATAAAAATGGCACATTTATTGCTACAGAACGGTCATGAACATGAACCTCATCGAATCACTACAAGATGAAAACCAACAGGCGGCGAACGGCCGGCTGCTGGGCTGGTACGAGGAAGAATAAAACCCTCAGCACAGAAAACCTGTTCCCCAAAATCTGCACTCATCTGGAATCAGAACAACGTGGAGTCAGAAGAACAGAAACCGCAAACGTAAGAAAAGAACACAGCGGTAACCACACAAGACCGAGGACACAGGAAAGAAAATGCAGTGAAAGAAAGATTGCAGGCACTCAGCCACTCACTGGAAAGAAACTGGAACTGCTGTTGTTTTTTTTAATTTAAATTTTGACTTCTACGGATGTTCTGTGTCACCATCTGCTGCCAGCCAGGATGTGAGGTCCACAAAGAAAACCTCTCAGGGTTGTCTCCAGGAACACACGCTTCAAACAAAACTTTGTCAAATAAAAAAAAAAGGATCATCGCTTCAAAAAAAAATAAAAAATCTGCTAAATATATTTGAAATTCTGATGAACTGAGTTGAAATGTTGCTTCTTGTTGAGGATGCTCAAAAAAATAAGACAAAAAAGCCTCACTGGGCTCATTCATCTTTATAATTTACTTTTACTTTTTTCGCTTCTTCAATGAATTGCACCATAAGGAACAAAAAGAAAGAAAAAAGGCCACAGTTTCATGTATATTCAGCTTCACGCAATGATTATAATACTGAAAAAATCAGGGAATGAGCGACGAGTTCAATTATATCAGTCGATTCCTTATTTGTGCTCATTGTTGGACCCAGTGTACTTTAACTTTAAGACGATTTTCTGATGCACCGCTCCTTTGTGTTTGTAACATGTGCTCTAAAACCAGTAATTTCCTACGAATGCTAGATTACTTCTTGGTCCCACATGTCTAAACAACACATTTCAGTCATTTCAATAGGTCTGTTTATGTGGTCGGACAACCAATCAGAGCTCTACAGGCTGGATTAGGAATGTTGTCATACTGTGGCAAGATTGTTAAAATTAGAACTTTATCTTAGTTAAAATCCAAAGAAAACTGGTTTACCAACATTAATCAGTGCATTAGTTAATAAGCCAGTGGTATAAAGTTGAAATTTAAGTGACCTCGCTAAGTGTAAAGTAGTAGCTAGAGCCAGAACCTGCTTAGATTAAGATCAACTGTGAAACAAGTCTGCACCAAGACGGATACATAAATCCAGAGTTTTTATCAGTTTTTCAGTCTCCACCCCCCCAATGTCCCTCATAAATGCCACCTAAATTCCAAATAAACATTTTTCCAAGCTAGTAGTGAAAGTACCCACTGTACATGCGTAGATATGTTCGTCCAACACCCAATGTTAACGGGAGAATTGCGTCACTGAAAGTCAGGATCAACTGCAGGTCGTATTTTGTATACTGAGCAGAAATAGAAAACTTAAAATAAGTCATTGGGGTTTTAGCAGGAGATAAATGTAGAATTTGACTCGCTGCTGGGTGTAGTGGCTACACGCAGTATCTCAGAAGTCCTGATCTTACAGTGGAGGCACCACATTCGAGTAACTCAACAAACCTCCTCTGACCACAGGATGGATCCAGATTCGCAACTTTAGAATCATTGGAAGGTTTTGTTTTCAGCTTTGATGGAGGCTAAAAGATGCTTCCAGTGTTTGTGCTAAGCTAGGCTAAATGTGTCCCCACGTTCTACAAACCAATTAACTGCTCAAAACTCCACCATTATCACATTTATGAGGACGATTTCGAACAGTTTCTGATAGATATCGAGATCAAGATGTTGATTTGTGTGTTTTTTTTTAAAGTCAATTGTGGAATAGATTTAAATCGTGAGATGGAGCATTGCCACATGAGATAGCATCAAAAAAGCGAGTGTTACACAAGGAGGAATGTGTAAAAACCTTGACCTGTATGCATGACCAGACCTCTCTGGTAAATTGAAGCCTTCAGGATTTGCTAGTTGCATTGTTTCAAACGGTTATTTTGACATTCATTAATTGTTCAGCCCTATTTAGCTCCAAAACTGTGGTTTTAGTGTGTCGGAATCGCAAACATCTGGATTTATAGTGTGTCTGCAGTTCAACAACTGCACGGGTCAGCAGTTATTCAGGCTGCAGGACACACGACGCATCGTGAGTCATCAAATGGTTCTAGGTGAGTATGTTGGTGAAGAGATTGAAGCAATTCCAAACAATACTTGGAACAAACTCTCTTTCACAATGAAAAGAGAAAATGATCACACATTTAGGGGCTTTTAGAGGATCTGATTGTACGCTAACAGCACATATAACCAGCTGAACTTCAGATATTACTTTAAAGATTGTCTCAGAAGTGAAAAAAAAATCTCCTGGTTGGAAGTTTTATACCATTTCTTTATGTGTTAATCTGCTCGTGGGCCCCTTTTTGAGCTGCTGAACAACCTGTAAATAATTTTTTAACCAAACTCTTTCAGCACAACCTTAAAAAAAATACTCTGTTGGTTTAGTGAGCAAAGGAATCCAGGCTAAAGAAGAGGAAATAGAGTTTTAGATGTTTTTTTCTGGCAGTGGACATTTGTGTGAAGAAAAGTGTCCGATGTGTGGCGCTCTAAAACCTTTAAACAGCCTCATCTTATTGTTCACTTGTTATTTTCTTTCACATGAGTTATAGCCAACAAAGAAAACGTTTATAAAATGTTTTTTTAATTGTATTAAGTGGGTGAAAAAAACTATAAATAATATTTTGCGTTATATAAATGCACCAAATCTCAGATTGGTTGTGCTCCTGATGTTGGCTAGCGCTCGTCTCCGGAGTGTGTCTGAATGTTGATTTAAGTTCGTAGAAGTAAGAAAGAGTTGCTGCGAGAAAACTGGAAACGTCTCTAATGTCACTGGGAAAACAAAGGACAGGAGTGGCCATTTTGAATTCAACTCATTATTGCAGTAAAACTGGTACAGAGTAACAGATTACAAAGCTCATGGCACAGTCACTGAAAAAGAGAAATGAGGTGTGTATGTACAACAAGGAGGAAAAAGAAAAAAAAAAAGTTAACATTTTGGCTAATAGAAACACCAGGGGTAACATAAAAATGGAGATACTGTAATTCGGGAGATGACTTGATTATACAACAAAGAGAAAATATGAAATGAAGCATTGCAAAAAAAAAAAAAAAAATAGAATAATAACATTACTTAAAAAATACATTTAGCACTTACACCGACAGATTCAATCCTAGTGTTTGACCTAGGTCCGAGTCAAAGCAGCTTTTTCCTTTTGACAAAAAAAAGCTCAGTTTTTAATGGCAAACACTAAAAAAAAACAAAAAAAAACAACAAACGACTGAAACTGCCTTGCACGCGATCGGATTTCTTTTTGGGGAAATAGCTGAAGAGATTGTTTGCTGACGACCTGCTTCTTTACATTAGCGACTTTCTCCAATCTGTTTTTCAAAATTTTCATATATTATTCTTGAATCAGGTGCTGAGGGTCTTTCATTTAACATTCACATCAACATTTACAACCCGCCTCGAAGAAAAACAAAATGCACAGGAGTCAGAGCCGGCCCATAGCCACCAGGGGGCGCCAAAGTGAGACACTCTTTGGGTAAATCAGTTGCGATTTTGTCATAATTTATGACCCTATAACCCTATTATTATCATTATTATCATCATTATTATTATCACCAGAAATTCTTAATTTTCTATTATTGCAAAAAAAAAAAAAACTTGGAGTCTTTTTTTTTTTTTTTTGAAAATCTAAGTAAATTCTTCACATGGCGCAAAAACAAAAAACTTTTTAAAAACGGCTCCCGTCGGCTCTGATACGAGCGATACTTGGTGCAAGCGAAGACAACAGTTTGACTTACACTCCAGATGGTCGGCAACCAAAACCACAAACAGTACTTGAGCACCACCGATCAAAACTGAAAAAGAAAGTTGGCACCTGGCTACTGTAACCGGACGAGAACAACCTGACCACAAAAAAAACCTCAAAAACAAGTTCATCGTCGTGATCATCGTCTCTCACTGGCAAATCTTCACCCCACAGAAACCCCACAGGAAGAAAACAAAAACAACAAAAAAAGAAATGGCCGATGACTATTTACACACATCTCTGCAAAAAATACAATTAAAAATGGTAATGTCATGAGGCATGGAGAATTTAAACAAATATCATATATCTTTTATGATTTCTGATTCCTCCCTCGAACCCTCAAACACGTCCCCCACAGATATAAACAGAATATTGAAAAATTAAAAAAAACAAAAACAAAAACAAAACAAAAACAAAAACAAAAATGATTTCTGAACTTTTGACCTCACTACATTTTCAATGTGACACATTTTTTCAACACACACTGAATTTTTTACTTTTTCATCTTTTAACAAAAAAACCGATACAACATATTTCTAAAACACAAAATAACAACAGTCTACATGTAAAAATATAACTTTTACATACACAATTTCAAAATAATGGTAAAGTTTGCCATTTTGTTGCATACAATTTACAAACGTCTGTGTTGTTGTTGTTGTTGTTGTTGTTGCCTTGGATAGATAGCAGTGAATGGAGCTGATGGAACTCCGGTCCCATTTTGTCCTGCGCAGGGTGCCGTACTAGTCGGGAAAGGGCGTTGTCGTGGCAACAACAGAGAATACAACGAAGTCAGTTGAAAAATTTCATAACACTGAGGGGCCTCGCCAACATCCTGCCGGTTCAGTCTTTGAGAAAATAACAACTCCTCCTCCTCCTCCTCCTCCTCCTCCTCCCCCCGAGCAACGGAAAATAAAAAAATAACAGAAAACGGCACCCTCGTTATATACTGTATATATTTTTTTGTACATTTATATATAGATTGATTTATTCAAATAAATTCTTTTCCAGTTTCCGTGCCTTTCCTGTTGATTGGGTAGGGTTTCTAAATGACCCCCGGCAGAGAACAATGCTGCCGGATAGCGAATTGTGTCGTTTTTTTTATTTTTCGTTTGTCGTTTTGTTTGTTTTTTGTTTGTTTTTTTTCCCCTTTTCTTGTTTTTTTGTTTTTGTTTTTTTTTTACATTTTCTGTAATAGACATGTAAACCAGAACAGACAAAAAAAAGTAATCAGAGAAAAGATTCTTCTTATAAAAGACAGCGAGAAGGAGAGAGAAAGAGAAAGAGAGAGAGAAGAATAAAAACAAAGAAAAGAAAAAAGAAAGAAAATCGGTTTTACAACATACGACCACACACTTTGTACTGAAGACTACATTGGCTTACGGACAAGCCGATCAAATATTGATAAAAAGCTGATAAGCTATAATACAAGAAGAGACGCGTTGTTCACCATGGAAACAGGGTCGGGGCTTGGAACAGGAAAGTGGGTCTGGGGGTTCTGGAGGACTTTGGGGGGACTGGGAGGACTGGGACGGGGGCTAGTTTTGCTAAATCAAGCGTCTGTCCCATCGGCTCGAAGCCAGAACACGCTGTCTACTTACATATAAGCGTACAGTACATTAAATACAGTTTCGTTTTTTTTATCCAAAAAATACTTTTTTTTCCTTTTTAGCTTTTTTTAAATTCCCAGGTCTGGTAAAAAACCTGACTGCATAGAACCTAACGACTAAGAACAGGTTTCCCTAAGCTTGCATCCTATTAAAAGACCAGGTAAATGTCCTCCTCTGGCAACTCGAATGATATGAACTCTAAAAAGGCACGTTGGTAGAAGTGTTGAATGTTCAAATTGCATCTGTGGGACCGCTTGGGTGGGGCGAGAGACCGGGGACAGGGGCTGGGGCTCCGGTTCAGGGCTCGTAAGGCGAGGGTCGGCAGAGCACTGGGACTGGGGGCTAAACTGGACCGAGAGGGCTTCAAACTGGTGGTGAACGGGGACTTCCAGATTGACACAGAATGTTCTTCCAGATCTTCCAACGAGCTTGGCTGTTCTTGGAAACCCAACAAATACTGAAGTTTTCTTCCTGATTTTATTTTTATCTCTCTGACTCATGCCTCGACTTGATCCTGTTGTTTCCAAATAGGTGCTGATGTTTACAAAACAGCTCCCCAAGAATCCGGGTCATACAGGACTCAACTGGTTATGAAGTACTGATTGAAATCATAGACTGTACATAAAAGACAGAAGTGCCTGCAATCTGTCTAACGACCAGCAGGGGGCGACTCGTCTAGATGCAAAAAGGAATCCAATTGTATAGAAATCTATGAGAAGATAACCCCACTTCTTACTTGATTTGCCACCTCGGTAAACATTTTCCTCATGAGTTTATGGTCTCAGTTGGTAGTTTTGGGCTTTTTGTGCAGATTTTACTAATTATGGTGGTTTATAGACTAAATTCGATAACTTAGGGTGTATTTTAGGGTTGGGTGCACCATGCATCGGGTTTTCAGTTGGAATCAACCCTTGCTTATTACGTCTAGTTTCAAAAGACCTAGGTGGCAATGGTCAAATTACAAATTATGGTCTACAAACCATTGGGTGATTTCATGGTTGCATCGTCCATCTTTTATATACAGTCCTACATTTTTGACAATTATTCCGAATTTGCGTGTACACTGGGCCTAAAACAAAGCAGGTGTGTCTGTTTGCTGGATGCCTCAGTTTGATTCCCGGCCCGGAGCTACTGTTAGTGCATGCTGAGGCCAAAAATGGAACCTCCAAAACCTTCAGGCAGTCTGGGTCTGCTTACGTTTGGTCCTCTGGCACAAAAGCACCAGCTGTGCTTTCATTTAACCGCTAATCCGACTCGTTTAGCTACCGAACGCTAAAACAGCCGTGGCATGTGAAGCGACGACTTTTTTTGCTAACATGCCTCTGCGCTCCTGTTCACTACTGGTGTGTGGTTTTGCTTGGTCCAATATGTCCAGATGGTCCTCTCCGCTAAGAAGAACGCAACTGGGAAGATTCCTGATCAGATTCCTGCACTGCACTAAAAAAAAAAAACAAAAGCTGTTGGAAATGATGCCCCTTCATCGCCGCAACATCCTCGATAAGACGCCGTTCCAGCAAACAGACACCTCAACAAAGACTTAAGAGTTCGTCCAAGAAAGCAAGTAGTGTCAATCGGGAAGCCCCCGACTCCCAGTGATGGTAGAATGAGGAGAGGTCTGAGGTTGGAGTTAGAGGCTTCGGGTGGTCATCAGCCAGACACCAAACCAGGAAATGAGGAAATCTAATGAATCCAACACAGGAATGCTTTGACTACTTCTGCTTGCCCCCCAGAAGAGAATGATACACCCCTCGCCCCGATGATTGTTCCCTTGCTTCCCCCAATAGTGTCGTCTTCATTTAGACCTCTGGATTCTCTCTCTCTCTCTCTCGAGCTCCGGTTCCTTGTGATATTGACCCGGCTTAATCCCACATGGCTCCCCCCCCAGGAGGCGTCCGGGACAACGGGAGCACCCAATTCAACGATTCAGGGAATGTGCTAAACATGGAAAAAGAATTCACTTCAGTGCTCAGTCCGGCTCTAATCCACTCGTCAACCGATTCCTGTCATCTGTCCGTCCTCTCAACCATCTGCCCGGCAAATCCTTCAATTTTCCGTCGCGGTCCAAACTGCTCTCGCTATTGAACATCCAACAAAGGTCTCTGATTCAGGATGTTCGCTAGAGCTCGTTCTGCACCGCAAACCCTACGACAAGATGTTAGAAAAGCCTTCCCTTCCTGCCGCGTTTAGAAGTACACTTTTTCATTACTGCATCATTCTTCCTTCATGTGTTTCTACTGTGATTGGTCGACAACCTAAACACCCCAGTCCCTCTGGAGTCGCTCGCTGATTGAATGATTAAATTGATTCAATGATTGATTCTCAAAGTACTTTCTTCCTCCCAGTAGATACACACGGGTCATTTGGGTACGAATGTCCAGGGTTTTTTTTCTCTCTATTCAAAGATTTGTACAAGAAAGTCAATGTGGTTACCGGCAAGAAGCAACATACAGAAACACTGCTTGACACAGGCAACCTAAATATTTGCACTTTCGGAGGGAATGCATTAGAAAGGAAAGAACAAGTTACCCTTTCGTGTTTAGCCCTGCTTCTTCCTGGACCTCTATGATAGTCAAGCATTTGTTTTTACTCTGCAACCCGAGCACAGATTTTACTTCCTAATCTCGCCTTCGTTTAAACTTTGAAAATGTGTCTAAGGGGACGTCTGGGTGTGCGGCCTTCCCGGAATTTTTCCTGTTTTAGTTTCGTTTTGCGTTGCGTTCTCCGTGTGTATCTATCTGACTGGTTTGCATCCAAGAGGAGATCAGGCACAGCTTCATCCACAGTGTGGCGTTAGATTGCCATTCAGTCAGAGACGCGCTGGAGCTGCGTTCAACAACAGCAGCTGCGCGATGTTGCTTTTTTTTTGTTTTTTTTTTTAGAAAAAAAAAAAAATCTCTTTAAACACTTTGTGATATGTTTTGTTCCATTCTGAACATCCCTCCCCAATCCCTTCCCTTGCTCGCTGCCCGTGTCCAGTTGCACTTTTTAGACAAGTTTTTTTTTGTCATTTTTTTCTCATATATCTATATATATATATACTATATATATTTATATAGAACCCTTTTGTTCTTTAAAACTGGGAATGCTGATAAAACATGTAGTACAAGAAGAATTTCTTGGATGATGTGATTCCAAACACTTGTGTCCATTGCTGTCACTTTGTGCCAAAAGCCGCCACCCCGTAGCAGCGACGTCGCGGCGGCCGTTTTAGCGTCTCCACAAAGAAGCATCCAGTTCACTTCAGCTGCGGACGCAAAGCGACGAAAGCGACTAATGCGACTCTGCAGTTCGTGTTCTCGACGGAAAAAGGAGACGATGGCGAAGAGGAGGATCCGAGACGAACAGACGAGAGGAGAGAGAAAGAGGCTGATCTGATTGGTCAGGCCGAAGTTCCAGAGATACTGATTGGTCGGGCTGAGGCGACGTCGGGTTTGATCGATTGCCAGGTTGTCACGGAAACGCCGTCAGAGGAAGTGGTCGCTCATCATCTTGATGAACTCTGGCACCTTGGACCTGGACAGAAGAGAAGGGGAAACATGAAAGGGGAGTTTTAGGGTGGAAACACTTACAAATGTAGACCTAAATGTAATCCAGTTAAATTTGATATATTTAGCGCCAATTTTCAACATCTCAGGACGACGACCTTAAGAAAACGTGTACAGACAAACCCAACAAACCAGAGTTTCCTTTGGAGTCAGTGTAAGCAGCACTTGGCAACAGCGGGAAGGAAAAAACAAACTTCCCTTTAACGGGAAGAGGAGAAAAGAAAAGAAAAACCTCTGGCAGAACCAGGTTTAGGAGGGGAGACATCTGCCTCAACCAGTTGGGTGGAGGTTGGACGATACCTGTAAAGCTCTACAGCAGGTGAGTACAGTAGTAGGGCTTCAAATAGGAAAGTCTGCCTATTAGTGAACATCAAACATGGAAGAGGTTCGTCATCCGCAAATGTACTCAATAAAATACAACTAAGGCTAAATTTAAGATGGAAGTTTGTTGTTTATTTAGCTCAAGTGAGTAATGAACTGGTGACCTGTCCAGGGTGTCAGCTAGGACAGTACATGTGGATGGATGGATGGATGGATGGATGGATGGATGAATTTCTGCACGAGTGGCCGTTCTGTACAGACGCTAACACCAAAGACAACGATAAGGATCACCAAATAATTAGGAATCATGTACTTCATGACATTTTGTCCAGTAGATCTTCCTCTGACTCATCTGACTGGTGACAAAAAAATAAAAATAAAATCACTTTGAGAGTCGATAACATTCGTTGTCATCAAAATCGTACATCTGAAAACTTAGCGATGGTAGCTAAAATGTCAAAGATGAACGCACCAACAAGGGGCATTGTTGTAACAGATAAAACATTATGTTGGAAGTTCTTGACCCAAGACTGAAGTGAAACTGGAGGCTGCTTGGACAGTGAGGATGAGTAACGTCACACAAGGAGGATCAAAGTGCACAAAGAGCAGAAAAGCATCGTTACTCAATTCCCTTCACTGTTGTGTGTTTTCTTTGCCAGTGAGAAACTCTGTGCGGGTTTGTTCTTGGGTCACGCCTGGTTCTTATCAGAGACCTTTGGTACCTCGAGGCTACGCGACAACAGAAAACACATCTGAGCCGGCGACATGCAAACACAAACACAAGGAAAACACAAGTCCACACAGTCACACGTTAAAAATCACACTTACTGCCAATCTGTTGTTAAAATGTACCCAGACCAGACAGAAACTAACTCAGGCTTCAGCCAGAATGGACGTCACCAGACCTGCCACACTTTAACCGGCAGGGGGACGAAAAAAATGGGAGAAATTTGTTCTAAAATGCCGTCTGTGTACGTTTTAACCTTTTGCTTGGGGTGGAAATGACAAGACAACTGGAAGAATAAAATGTAAGTTCTGCTTGTTTGGTTCACAGGCATTAAGTCCTGGAAGTCTATTCTGCAGGATAATAAGGATATACATCTATCCTGCAGGTTGACAGTTCTGTAGGTTTGTCTGAATTGGTTCCCTGCAGGTGGAAATACGAGCCACGGTGCTTATTTTGCTCATTAAAAACAACATATGTGCATGCTAACAAGATAAAAAATGGATTTTCTTTAAATAAAAAGCAAGAAAATGTAGAAAAAAATAACTGAAATTTGAATGAATGAAATCCGCAATGAACACATTTGTTTAAAACTTCTTTCAAGAAACTTCTTCAACATGTTTTCTCTACGTTACATTGGATGTCTGTAGAGGGAAATAAGACCTATAAACTCTATGGGGGTTCAAATAGTCCAGTTGTTTTGCCATTTCAAATGGTTAAAATGCACAGAGGCGACCGTATCAGACAGC
Source organism: Stegastes partitus (assembly GCF_000690725.1). Classification (NCBI taxonomy): domain Eukaryota; kingdom Metazoa; phylum Chordata; class Actinopteri; family Pomacentridae; genus Stegastes; species Stegastes partitus. The sequence goes on along the minus strand of NW_007579488.1, from coordinate 34,369 downwards.
TGGTGGACCAATGAGGAACTGTCCATCCTTTGAGAACTGATTGTTTTTGCCCAATTTGTTCACTTGAAGCCAGAAGAATCGACGGTTTACAGTCGTGACTTCAGCGTGGTTTGAGAAGTTTCTGGACTGGTTTTTGAATCACTGGTTCTTTGAGTTAAAGGTACAACAGCAGATTAGTGTATAAGTGAAATCTTCTGACCATTCAGGGGGGAGGAGATGTTGCTGCGCTTTACATTTGTCCCATGGGGTTGGGCCCGTCGCCCATGGCGGCGGCGGCGTGGTGGGCGGCGGCCAGCGAGAGGGGAGTCCCGTCCGACGTCACGGTGACCTTCTCCTCCTCGCGGCGCTTCAGGCAGGCCGCCTTCGGGTTCAGGTTTCGCTCTGGGGGGGAGGGAAGAAAACGTATTCAGGTGGTTCATTTCTGCTGAATCTGCAGTGACACTGAAAGTCAAAACCTGCCAGAGCACCAATCAACAGGTGCTGCTGCTGCCCTCTACTGGAGCTCCGGGGTCACTACATGCACAGTGAACTTCACTGGCAACGTCCCGACATGTGCAGCCGACAGAGGAATTCAAATGCTGCTTCTCTCAGCCCCAGAGTGCAGGAAACATCAGACTTATATCCTATCCCTGTACAGGCATCATAACCTTCAAGGCCCATTTTTAAAATACAAAAACAGACAAACAAGCCATGTTTAAAGTTACAGTTATTACTAAGGTTACACAACCATATAACAAACCAAATATGCTGTAACCTGTTAGCAAAACAGGCAGTAAGCCCAACTTAAATAGGACAGAAGAGGACGCCAAAGAATACTAAACATAAATACAGTGCAATTAAGGAAGAATTTTTATGTTAAATTTTGCTCAAGAAGCTTTTAGCATCTTGTGAACCTTCCTTAGAATTCAGCCTGACATAACGGGAGCTCTAGACACTTGTGTAACTGTGTAAAAAAAAAAAAAACACTAAAACTATAGATATTGAGGGATATTTACCCTTATTTTTTACTGCACCTGGGTGAAACCTTGACAAGCTTGTAAGTACAAATAGCACACAGTTCTCTCCATGTAAACCATTTTAAATAACAACGCTGTTGTCATTTTGTCGTTTCTTACAACCAACAAATCCATGAAACCCATCAAAAGACCGAAACTAAGTCATTTAGCAACAGCTGGTCATTTGGAGAAAACTTCAGTCAGACAAGAGGAAATAGTGCGTTTTTAGAGGCGGATTAATACACATTTCGTCTTTCACAGTATGTACTTCCTGCTGAAGGATGTGGAGTTTGGTAACTAAAGACGTGACAGTGATGGTTTCTTAATATATTTTGAAATTTCAGGCTTTCATGGAATGAGTTGGAAAAAGATCAGCAGACTTTGTATTCTGGCTTTTTTTTTTAAAATAAAAGATTAAATCAAACCAAATGAACCTAAATGGTCAAGAGCACAGTGGAGCTTTTCCATTTATTATTTGCATGAAGACGTCACTTTAAAGCGCTGTCCATGCTCTACGTCACTGACCTCGGACTTGCTGCTCCAGACTGAGGATGACGGCCACGGCCTGGTGCAGGATCAGCAGCTTGGTCTGAGGTTTGTCGCTCTTCAGGTGCAGCTGCACCATCCTGCCGAGCTCCTTGAACGCCTCGTTGATGTCGCGGACGCGCAGGCGCTCCCGGGCGTTGTTGGCCATCCTCCGCTCCCGCTCGCGCTCCATCTTCTGCTCCGGAGACAAGTCCTCGTCGTCGTTGTTGCTGCAGCGACCGATGATGGAGACGAAGACGAGGAGGAGGAGGAAGGGGAGGATTCGAGAATGAATATGAGAGTTTCTGAGCGTAAAGGATCCGTTTAGTACAAACCTGCTGTAGATGCTGCAGGTTTGTACGAGCAGACCTTTACAAGGTGAAGCGACAGGGTTTGGGAACAGATCTGCCGTGCTGCTGCAGGGACACGTTGAAAAGTATACAGCGAAAACCCAAAGAAGGACGGATTTAAACCATTTATATGAACATTTACCCTTTGCTATGTGCCCCTCTGTGCTGCTACACCTTTAGACCTTTAGACTTTAGATGTTTTGCATATTTATTAAGCTTGTAAATGTTCTAATGTTAACTTTTTGAGAATTTCTTTTACAGATTTTTACTCTTTTGTACATTTCGTATGTCCACAATTACACTTTTTTCAGAGTTTTTTATGTATTTTTTTGAAAAGTCTTCGTTTGCACACTTTTAATTTGGAAGTGCCTTTACAATGTCATTCTATGGCCGTCTTGTGCTGCATTAAAATGACAATAAAGCGTCTAATTCTAAGGATGTTGGGTCACATCTAGCAGCAGATTGAAGACCAACAGGTTGAAAAAGGTCACAGACGTTCATTCGCCAGGATTCTTCTAAGCAAAGCAAAAATGAAACTGCTTGTTTATTTAGAAGGAGCTTAGTCTATTACAGTTTTTTTTTTTTTTTTAATTATTCCCTTAAGATTTTAGTCTAAATCAGCTCAAAAAAATAAACACACAAATCAGTGTGGAGCAGCACTGATGGGAGAGATTTTCTTCTTTTTACTGCTAATGCTTTCTCCACAGCCGAGCTAATTAAATCAGTTTCCCACTCAGCGCCGGGATCAGCTGCTCACCTCCGCTCCAGACGCATCACAATATATTTGTTTGTGTTTTTTATATTCTCCCGGTATATACAGAAAACAACAATGTGGTTTTTTGTAATAAACGTCGCCTGGATGTTGTTTTTCATCCAAAGTGTGGAGCTGATTTAGTTTTCCTCGTATGGATCTGGTGACAAACGTTCGGTTAGCATCAACGCTCGGACGGTTTCAACGGAGCTGCTGCGACACTTTAAATCATTTCATGGTTTCGTACGTGCACTAAAGCCTCGGACCTGTTGACTTTACAGGGGATGCAGCACTTATCGGTTTCAATGTTTAGTCTTTACTTGCTCTTAAGACTGAATTAATCGTAATACGCTATCGTATGCAGACCTGTAACACACATGTTGTTGGTTTAAAACCCAAAAAGGTCGGAGAAGTTGAAGAAAAAACACATTTTAGGGAGGAGACGGGGGTGGATGGATGGGCTAACAAACAGTTTGACTTGTCTTATTGTTTCCATCCACTTCGTACCACTAATTAATGTTAAATTTAAGGCACAGAAATAAAACAAACCTCAAAGTAAATTCCACAAGTTTAGCTTAGCACTCTGAAAACATTCCTGAAGATACGATGGATGGTAATAAAAGGATTAAAATCGATGTGCGAGGACCAGAAATTTACATTTTTTCAATTCTACGTATCCCCGTTCCTCGTTGACACCTAGCCTGGCCTACGTTACCCACAATTCAGCTTGGCTGCTGATGGTTTGGTCGCAGATTTGGGGTGTGTTAGTAAAGTTTCAAACAGAAATGAGACCCAACTTATGTTTTCTGGCCTCAGATTTGTTTCTCTTGAATGCTATAAGAATAACTACATGAATTAATTGGTCACCAGTGGCCAAGACAACGCTCATGGCCAGATTCAGAAACCTTAACGAGTCTATAACCACTTGTTGTTAGGTTTAATAAAGCCGGATAACAAAAAGAAATCCTGGATATGCCTAGCTGACTTAGTAGCATAGGTGTGCTAACTAGTGGCTAATGTAGCCTTGAGCTGCTAGCATTAAATTCAGGTGAGCCACTAAAGGTTTTATAAAACTTTTTTCCCCCAGAAACACTTGGTGGAATCCCCCTTTATTATAGTACGTTGGCATTGTATTGCTGGAGCACACGGCAGTACGTTCCCAAACCCTGAAACACGGCATCGGCAACATCATTCATCAACATCAACATCAACATGACCGCCACCATCATGTACAAGTTCTGGGTTTGGGATTCAAATGTTTTCTGATTTCAGTTGTCCTCCAGGTGAAAAGCAACCCTGATAAACATCTTGTTTATCCTTCAGAGGGGGTGAAGGCTGCCGAGCTGCATCCAGGACGGGAACAACCAACAGCTTCAGATTTAGCTTTCTCAGGTGTCTACCTTCACAGCAGGTGGCTTTCACACCTTCAGGTTCTCGCCAGCAGTTTGTGTTGGTGTTAGCTTCCCGGCCTGGAGGCAGCGAGACGGCGCTTCTTTGTGAATGTTGTCCGTTGGCTCTACTCTGTTGCGTGAGAAACAGCTAAAACCAGGCTCAAGACCGTGGAGAGACCGACGAAACTCAACCGAGGAGCCACGAGTCCACCAGAAAATCCTCCAAACGGAGCCGTCTCGGCTTCAAACACCGTCGTTAGAGAACGAGGAGATGTCTGGTGGACGCGGGGCAGAAGAAGTCTCCGTTTTAATGGATGCATTTAGCTGCTTCTCATCGCACTTGGTCACTTCATCAAAGTCCAGAGGCTGGTTCCCAAAACACTCACAGCTCAAAGTCCTTCCTCTGGGTTCCTTCTCTTTAGAAAGTCTCCAAAACATAACAAATCAGTTTGGGTTTTTTTTGTGGTTGTGGTCCTGTGGTGCAGCTAGTGTTCATATAATTTAACAAAGCGACACTAAAATCTAAAATTACTGCAGTACAAGTGAGTTCTTTGTCTAAATACTGAACCTAGAAAACTCCAAACTCCACCTGTTATAAGTTGTGTTGTGTGCTGTTTAAGTTCTAGACAGACGTCTTGGACCGGTTCTGTCTCTTGGAGAGGTTTTTATTTAAACAACTAGAACCAGGAAGGTCTCCGAGCTCGCAGGTGTTTTGGGAATAAAACGCGAGTCCCAGCACCAGCTGAGGGGTTTGATGGAAGCGAACGTCTGGGAGGTAGGCGGGGTTACCTAGATCTTGACCTCTCAATAGCTTTTAGCTCCTTGCTGTCGGGGTCCTCCTTCTTGGGGTCCAGCGGCTTCGAGTCCAGCAGGTTCTCGTCGCCCTCGTCCTCGGACTTGATCTCCGAGCTGACGGAGGAGGTGCTCTGGCCCTGAAGGCCTCCGGACAGGGCTGTGGGACGAGAGAGGAGAGGCGGGGTTATCATCTACGTGCTGAAGATTCGGTGTAATGTTTGCTGTGCAGGTTGTTGCCCAGAAATCACACTTTTGAAACCCAGAAAGTCCCGAAAGAAAACGTACATTATGCATTGTAGGGAGGAGATTGGGGCGGATGGACGGGACAACAAACAGGTTGACTTCTTCATGTTGTTTACATCCCATCTCTTGTTGTTTTTGAGCTACGGAAGTTAAACCATCGTCCAATAACACGCCCCAAAGTTGGCTTTAGCAATCCTGACGTTGTGCAGGAACGCTGCAAAGCCGACATTAGAATCAACTGCAGGATGCATTTCATTGCAAATAGAAATAAAGAGAATTTAATTACAATTGGAGCATTTTAATGCAACACTGGGGGGCGGAGTTCAGAGCGGATGACGCTGCATGTTGTCAAAAAGTGGTGCAAGAATGTAGCTTCAATGCTAACAGCTCGACATGCAGGTGGGAACATCTGCTGTTAGTTCATCCTTGATTCCTCATAAATATTATCTATGTTGATATCCAGGATTCTCTATAGGCTGTGTGTTCCCTCGCTGCTAGAAAAAAAAAAAAAAGCTTTCCCCCTTCTGCCGACATGTCGCGCCGGGCCTCCTCGAGCGCCGACGAATCCTCCGGCCGACCTCCAAGATGGCGGCCGGGGAGAGTCGAGGAGCCTCTCCCAGCCCTCCGACGAAAAAAAAAAACCCACCACCACCACCACCACCACAGTGCAGCCTTTATTTGACGTCTGTATGGATCCGCGGCTGGGACGCTGCCAGCATCTCAGTCAACACAAAACACTCGAGCGCTCTGTTCCCACACAGACACACACTCGGCCAACTGTTGGCCATTTTGAATCTCCGTCTGCCTGACTGGAGGCATTTTGTGTGCGGCTTTGAGTGACGGCCTGTGTTTGGTTTGTGTGTGTGTGTGTGTGTGTGTGTGTGTGTGTGCGGGCCTTTTTACATACAATCGTCCGTGTGTTTGCGCATAAATAGCTGCAGCGAAACGAGACATTAAACGGTGAACAGTGACTTTGTGCTGCTGCGAGCGACGCCGACACCAGACGGACGCTAACCAGGACGCACCGCCATGTTCATTAAAGAGCTTCTTTTTTCTCCTTTAGGTTTCACATCATAAGAGTAAAGTTATACGTCAGCATGTGTGTCTGAATTAAACAGATTTCTGTTGGATGAAGGTGACTTTATGTTCTCCACCAGGAGCAGGATTCGACTCTGATGGTCGCTGGAGGGTCGATTATGAAACAAATGGACGTCTGGGAGAAAGACACACAACCTCAGAGCCGTGTTGTGTCTCGTTGTCGTTGTTTTATACGTTTTTGTGGTCATGTGACGCGTCTGTGTGGTCATTTTGTGTCTGTTTGGTCTCATTTGCATCACTTTTGTGGGTTGTTTTTGTCGTTTTGTAGTTGTTTTATGCCTCTTTGTGTTTATTTTGTGTCTCTTTCTGGTTGTTTTGTGTCTCTTTATGGTTGTTTTTCACGTCTTTATGATATGTTATGTCTATGTAGCTGTGTTTTGTCTCTTCGTAGTTGTTTTGTGTTTCTTTTTGTTGTGTTTTGTCTCTTTGTGGTTGTGTTTTTGTCAGTTTCTTGTTATTTTGTGTCTTTGTGGTTGTTATAAATGTCTTTGTAGATATTTTGTGCATCTTTGTGGTGATCATGCACCGTTTTTTTCCCCCATATTTGTCATTGTTTTATGCATCTTTGTGGTACGTTTGTGTCTTTTTGTGGTTGTGTTTTGTCTCTTTGTGGTAGTTTTTCATCTCTTTATGATATGTTATGTCTCTTTGGTTGACTTTTGTCTCTTTGTAGTTGTTTTCTGCATTATTGTGGTTGTTTTTTTGTCTGTTTCTTGTTAATTTGGGTCTTTGTGGATGTTTTGTGTATCTTTGTGGTTATCATGCACCTCTTTTTTTTGCATCTTTGTAGTTGTTTTATGTCTATTTGTGGTTGTTTTTTGTCTCCTGGCTGTTTTGTTGTGTCTCTTTATGGTTGTTTTATCTCTTTGTAGTTGTTTTGTGTTTCTTTGTAGTTGTTATATGTCTCATTGTGGTTGTTTTTTTTGTCTGTTTCTTGTTATTTTGGGTCTTTGTGGTTGTTATAAATGTCTTTGTAGATATTTTGTGCATCTTTGTGGTGATCATGAGCCTCTTTTTTTGCATCTTTGTAGTTGTTTTGAGACTATTATGTGTCTTTTGTCGTCTCTTTGTGATCATTTTGTGTCTGTTTGACTCTTTTCTGCATCTATTTCTAGTTATTTTGTGTGTCCTTTACATCCTCTTGCTGCAGCAGTGTGTTTATATTCTGTGTACGAGCTCTGAGCTGCTCCTCCAGCTCCACAAACTAACACAGATTTACATTTACACTGAAAACACGCTGATAAATCATGTCTGTTTTGTGATTTTATTTCATTAAGGTTAAGTGGTTGAACTCTCGTCCACCTCTGATTGTGACACCAGCTGAGTCCTGAGTTCAGCAGCAAAGAGAACGAACCTTTAAATCTGTTTGTTTTAACTATAAATTCACACGAGGAGCAGAAATAAATCCTCCCAGCCTGCAGCGTGGAGCTAAAGCCTGACGGAGACGGAGGACATGAACGTGAATGTCGACGTCCTTTAATTGTTGAAAGTTCCTGATTGTTGTGAAGCGGCTGCAGCAGCTCTGCAGCCGCCGCCGGCTGCCAGAAGCGTTCTAATAGCGTTTATTTACAGCCTCCTCACACTTTGAGCTCCGCCAGTCTGAGCTTCTTCTTGTGCTGCCAGAGTCTGTGTGTTCCTTCCTCTCTCACCTCATTACTCTCTTGGCTGCGGCCGCCGGCGGCTCGCCGTCGCTGCCAGCGGAGTCATTTTCAGCCTTTAAAACCCGGCTCAGGGCTAATTTGCTCCGCGGCGCGCTCATATACACTTTGTGCTGCTTCGCATTCGGATCGTCCGTTCAGCCTCCTCGTTAAGTTTCTGTCTCGCCGCTCCGGTGGCGAAGCGACGCTCAACTTCCTGAAGTTTCCTCGTTTTCACCTTCTTGTGTTTATTTTAGCTCCAGTTTGTGGTTCCTGTTACACACCTTACTGCTCGTTTTGTTTTCTCTTTTTGTCTGTTGTCTTTTATTTCTTGAGCTTCATTTTACCCGTTTTTTGTCACATCATCTCCTCATTTTTCATCTTTTTTCTTCATTTTACTTCTTTTTTTTCCACTTTTGTAAATTTCACTTTTATTTTTTTTCTGTCAGTGTTCTCCCCTTTTTTAAAAACATATTTATTTGTGTAATTTCATGACTTATTCTTCTTTTTAGACCCCATCTAATCGTGTAAATGTCATTTTTTAAACACTTTTTCTCGTGTTTCTCCTTTAAAATCTAATCTTTGACAATCTTTACTTTTACTTCTTTGCATAATTTCATGACTTTTTTCATCCTTTTAAACTTTTGTAAATGTTCTTTTTCTTATTTTTCCTGTCATCGTTCTCCCTTTTTTAAAACATATTTGTGTAATTTCATGCCTTATTCTTCTTGTTAATCGTGTAAATGTCATTTTTTAAACGCTTTTTCTTGTGTTTCTCCATTTAAATCTAATCTTTGACAATCTTTACTTTTACTTCTTTGCATAACTTCATGACTTTTTCGTCCTTTTAAACTTCATACAGTTATGTAAATGTCACTTTTACTGCTTTCTCTCATTTTCCTCCTCATTTATTTAATCTTTTACAGTATTAACATGTATTTTAACTTCCTCTTTTATTGCTGTGTGGCCGGAAATGTGAATTATTCCACGCGTTATTCTTCCTGTTAACTAACTTTTCCTTTTGTCTCTCATTGTTTTCTCTGTTTTTAATCCTCTGACAGTTTTTACTTCTTCGTCTGATTTAATTATTTCTTATTAAACTTCACACACTTGTGCATTTTCTTTCCTGTTTATCAAATCATTTATTTGTCTTTTAACCTTCTTGTGCAGAAAAATGTGAATTTATTTATTATTCTTTCTCTTAAACTTCATCCACTTGTGCCACTTTTCCTTTTTTCTCAACACTAATCTCATCTTTTGCAATCTTTACTTTAACTTCTTAGTGTTATTACTACGTGTGGCCTTAATTAAAGGTGTATTTTTTCGTATTTTTGCTTCATGTGTGACCACAAATGTTCATTTTGTCTGTGTGTGTGCATGACAATAGCAGGACTTTACATGTAAACACACTTAAAACCAACAGATGCAGTTTGTTCATCGCTGCATCCTTTTGTTTGAGCTTCTATCTGCGACAAACTGATGCTGAGATGAAGTTGTGGCTCCTGGTTTCTCACCGCGGTACGGGTCGGGCTGGCTGAGGTCCGGCGAGGTGGCCGACTGGACCGGCAGCTGAGGCACCGACACCTGACCCGCCATCGAGTGTCCTCCGCGCAGGCCGCCCACGCTGCCGCCGCCGCCGCCGCCGCCGTCTTCTCTGTGCGAGCCCACCTGGACGGCAGAGGAGAGGAAAGGAGTGAAGGAAAGGACGCAAACAAACAAACAGCTGCTCCGAGTCCAGATGTGGCTGCTTCTGGTTCATCTGGACTGCTTGTGATTTGTGTGGAGGTCTGATGGTCAGAGCGGTTCAGCTACGACCATCTGGGTTTGAATTCTGACCAAAAACCATCAATGTTTAGGAGAGAAGAGAAGATTTTTATTGTCAGCTTCTCTCTATAGACCTAGAAACCTAAACTCTTAACTTGTATTAGAGCCACACGTTAAGAAAAAAGGATAAAAAACAGCATAAATATAATAATTAAAAATAAAAATCAGCCTCAGTACACTGGTGGTAGAGCAGTACAGTGTTTTCTCTGTTGCACAACTGCTAAAAAACAAACGCACAAACATAGAAATGCACAAAAAGACACACAGATAAACCAAACAGACAGACGCTGCTGCTACCGGGGACTATTTTCAGAGGCGGATGAATATTTGTGTTTTTCAGGCAGCAGGACGACGTTCGTCGGACCGAAGCAGAATAAACGACTCTCGCTCGTATATTCTGGACAATAACGAAGCTTTGTGAATTAATTACGCAGACAAATAGATATTTCTTGGATTATTTTGGCTGTAAAAAAGCAGAATATTTAATTTTCTGATTCTCCTGATGATTATCTTCCAACCTGAGCTGCTCGGTGTTGTTACTGTTCTCTGGTGACGTTTAGATTTATAATTTTCATGTAACGAATCACTTTTGTAAATCACTTTATTAATAATTACAGATGTTAAAATGTGCAAATAATTAGTTTATGCATCTTATTTCTAATATTCTTTGGATTTATTCTCTGCTTGTATTTGGGAAATTCTTATTAAATTATTTCATTTCTTGTTTTGTGGATCTTTTTGCTGCTTATTGAACATTTTGGTCTCATGTTCATAGAAAGTATTTATGATATAATTTAATATATGTTTCAGTGTGAAGCCAGCAGAGGAAGGAAAAGCATCAGAAACATCCCTGGTAGGTAAATATGTGCAACCATCTGACAATGTGAGTTCATTTCTGTCTTTCTGAGAGAATCTCTCAGAGCAGATGTTCATGTTTGTTTTTCCTTATGGAGAAGAAGCAACTGATGGATTTCCTGTTTGTCAAAGTAAAATTGGTAATTTATAGTCATGGAAAAACACAATTGTTGTATTTTTAGGAGTCGAGTCGGAGCACATGAGCAGCTAGAAAATAAATATTGTGTTAAAATGGAAGATTTTGATTTTTTTCTTTTAAAAAAATCAGAATATTTGGGCCTCGAAATCATTTTTGTGGATGAATTAATAGAATTTATTTGTCGTTGCTGTAATTTATTACAAATTAATCATAATTTTATCTGAACAAACTCATTTTTCTTCCTTTTTTTAGTATATTTGACTGAATTTTATTGTTTATTTTTGGTTTTTCTAACAGAAAATAGTCTCGTTATAGCACTAGTTGGTAGAATATTAATTATTAAAAGGGTTTATAAAGGAAACTTCTGTTCCTTAGAGGTTCCAGAAATCACTTTTGCAGATGTAATAATGTGATTAACAGATTTATTTGGCTTCATGTGATGTTTGGTTGTTGTGATTTATCATAAATGTAATTTTACCTCAACTTTTTCTTTCTTTCTTTACGAGAAAATTCGATTTTAAATTCGTTTTTTCCTCACGGTTCTTGAATTTCCAGCAGAAAATCAGAAACACTCTGAGAGGTTTCTGATTTTTTAACAGTCTTGTGCGCTATGAGGGATCATTAGAGCGACTTTTACTCCTTTAAAAGCCTGGAAATCACTTTTTCCTGCTGTTTTCTTCGGTTGTCGTATGTTATCGTGAATGTGGATCAATTTAACCTGGACTCTTTCTTTCTGTCCAGATGTTGCAGTTCCCCGTGCGGCCTGCTGAGGGCGCCCTCTGCCTTCCCAACACCCTCCACATCACCATCTGTCTCTCTCCTTCACACACATCCTTCCTCCCCGTGTGTGTTTTCTCTCTTTTTTCTCTTTTGCAGACCGACCGTCGGAGAGTTTGTGCGTCGCTGCAGGTTCGTATCTGACGCCTTTATTTACACTTTCTGCTCCTTTCTTTTCCTTTTCAAATGTTGTTTTCAGGGAAATACTGTATTCGTGCACGTGTGTGTGTGTGTGTGTGTGTGAGTGTGTGTGTGTCACTGAATCCCATCCATCTGTCTACCACACACACACACACACACACACACACACACACACACACACACATGACAGCACAACAACTGACAATTATCTTAATGCCCATATGTTTAATTGTGGGATTTCTAATTCCCAGAGCACCGAGCAGCTTCCAGCAGGGACTCACTGTTTTGGCACGAGATGGGCTCTCTTTGTGTGTGTGTGTGTGTGTGTGTGTGTGTGTGTTTTTGTGTGTGTTTGCGTGCCAGCTTTCTTCCTCGTGGCGTCCCGCGGCCTCCTGGTTCCCACCCTGAGCTTTGTTTCAGCAGGACGGTCGGCGGACGTTTAAACCTGAACAAACCAAAACTGCACTTTTATTTCACTTCATCACGTTTTGCTTCTTGTTTTTTTTATTTTTTTTATTTCCTGCTTCCTCTCTCCCTCCTCGAGCGTCCAACGCTGACCAATTAGCAGCCGGTGACGTTTCCACTCGGCTGATGTCACCGCTTCAGAAAACAGATCATTCTGGTTCCTGTCTGTGTAAATGCTCGTATTAGAGGCTCAATCCGAGCTCTCATCCCTCCACCAGTTTGTCCTTTAATCTCTCTGCGGTTTGTAAAGCGAGTGTTTAACTCGTCCGGATTACATTTGTTGAGTTTCACTGTTTGTTCTCATCCGTTTAATCCAGTTTTTTGGGGGGAAGTTTAGTTTATTCATCGTCGTGCAGCTTCGTGGTTACAACAACAAAACTCTGTTTACTTGCAAAGGAGGCAATTGACTGTAATTATTATTTCCTTTAATTTGTTTAAATGAGCACCAACGACGTCCTGGTTCAGGTGTTTGGTTTAATGGAACCAGTTCTGCGATGGACAAGAGTTTTCCATTTTTATTTAGATTATTTTTCAGGATTTCAGAAACATTCATCTAAACCTATGCTGAGTTTAGGAACAAATTATAAAATGATATTAATACGCCTCCGAACCTCAAAATATGCCGCCAAGTTTGAAAGATGTGTTAAAAATCGACAAAATTGCACCGTTTATCACGACACAACGACGAGAATCGCCTGGATTTTCAGTTTTCCGATTAAAATTAACCAAATTATCTAAACAATCCTGCAGAAAACTAAAAAATTCAGCGTTCCTCAGCAGATCTGAGAAGCAAAAAATGGCTCAGCTGCAACAAACAGGATATCTGGGGGCTTTTCGCCTTATTTTCAGAGAGAAAACAAACAAAAAAACAAGCATAAGTTAAGAAACTCCAGTAAGATGTGAAGTAGAAGCAGTTGGAAGACACACAGCAAACAAAGAACAGCCCAAATATCAGATAAAAACACTGAATCTGAGAAGAAAATGACTTAAAACTGGTGAACGGTCCATGAAGCAAGTACATTTAACTTGATATAAGAAGAAGAAATAAGACTTTTAATGCTCAACTTAAGATTTTTCTGTCAAATCAGGGACTAGAATAAAAATAAATAAATAACTTTTAAAACAATCCAAATTATCTGTCGTGTCTAAAAATAAGATTTTAAATGTTGGTAAGTCCCAGATTATTTACATTCAGGTGAAATGTGGGAAATTGCTGCATGTAATGACTGACTTTTAACAGTTTTTGTAAAATAAATACGTATATATTTTGGGTTTTCTCTACTTCTAGAGGTTCAGGAGTTCATACAGGAGCAAAAACCAGTGAAGATGGCGGCATGGTGAGGGGGTTTTAGGGCAGCAAGGACCAACACACGATGCCGGTCTTCAAACATCGTGGTATGACTCTAATAAAATCGTCTCCGTCCTGGATGAAAACTTCCCTCATGGTTTTAAGACGACGTGTTTTCTTATATTTTAAACGCCACATACGGACAGTTAACCGTTAATCCGACGGCGAGGTCTCGGCCGTCGCTCCACGCAAAGACCACAAAATGTCGACCGGCTGCGTCTTCAACCCTCCGTTTACCCATCCGTCCGTCCGTCCGTCCGTCTGCTCCCTTATTTACTATTTGCCTCTCCGTCTTTCGTTCCTTTCTTTCTCGTCTTTCCCTTTTTCCGTTCGCTGCCTTTCATCACCGCCCGGATCCCCAAATGCAAAATGGCAGCAGAGAGGGAGCCGCGTACATTTTTAATGGAGGGCTTTTATATTTCAACGAGCCTTCCCGTCGCTCTTCCTTCGTTTAGCTCGACGGGGACGAGGAGAGACAGACGGAGGAGGAAAAAAAATATAAATAAATCACACAGAAACCGACGTCGCTGTAAATCCTGCAGCCGCCGCGAGGTGCGGCCTCGCAGGTTCCAGGCTTCCGATTGGACGACGGACGAACTTAATCATGCAGCCGTGAAATATTTACGCCTCCTTTCAGCTGACGTCGCCACGAAAGAAGTTTGGATTGATTGTTTTGTTGAATACTTCTGATATTTGTTGATGAAAATGTTGATTTTTTTAGCTGCTAGAAAGCGTCACATTTCTAGAAATCAAAACCAGACGACAGATTCTTGGTTTGCTGTAAAAAGTATGACGTGAGAATCGCTGCAGGTGTTGAAAACCCAACGCTCAGGTGTCAGACTGTCCTTGAATGCATCGTCTTCTACCCGCTTTACCGTCAAGTCACAACAACGCTTTTGGAAATGTTCAAGGTTCCAGCAAAATCTGACAGATACCGAACACCTCAACGACCAGATTCACCAATCTGTGCAAAACATGGAGCGTTCCTAAGTTCCTGATCTCAGAAGATCTCAATATTTAACAGAAATTCAATCCCAAAGGCTGCCTCGAAGAAAAGGAATCAAAGCGAACCTCAAGTTAAACAAATAAAACTCACAAAATGTACAACTAGAGCTGGTTGTTGTTGGAAAACCTTCCCTGCTGGTGCATCATAACTCAGGCAGGTTCTGAACAAACTCAAGAGATGCAAACGGTTCAGAAGACAGAAGAAATGAAGACGTGGACACCAGCGCTGGACCAATGAATGTTTGTAGAAGTTTGCTTAAAACACTGAATTAAAAACTCCATCTGAATGAAACCGACTTTAACTCGTTCAGCAACTTCCTGGGGATGAAAAAAGAATCTTAGAAGTCTTGTTCATCGGACGCTGCAGTGATTCAACAGAAAAGCTGGTAAGTAAGTAAGGAGCCACTTCTAGAACCACAACGGTGCATTGGGAGGAGGTCGGGGCGGATGGACGGGTCAGCATTTTGGTGGTTTATAAACTGAATGTTGACTGGGCCGTTACACTCAGTCGTATTTATTGTCAGCCCAGTATTTGCTCTTATCGTGTTACCATTTAATCCAGTTCAGCAGTTGTAATGTTTCTCTGCGTGTCTGTTTTTCGTTGGACATTTTTGTTCTGGGGATGTTGTGTTGTGTGTAGTGTCCTTGGAACGTTGTGTTAACTCCACCTGAAACAAAACCTACTTTAATTTTATGATTTCACCCACTGGTTGTGGCAAAAAACAAGGAAAGACTCAAAGCGTGGAAGTCTTGTTCAATGGACTTGAGGAGGTCGGGGCGGATGGACGGGTCAGTTTTCCTCTATTTTAGCCTAAAGCCTGAACCCTAAACACTACTTGACTATCAGCTGCTGATGCTGATAACCATATAAAGTAAGTAACTATTGCTGCTGATAGAGCCACCACGTCTGCACAGGGAGGAGGTTGGGGCGGACGGGCGGGTCAGCATCATCATGTTTTCTTTGTTTTAATCCAAAGTCTGATTACTGCACACTACATGACCAACGGTCGCTGGTTTATGATAGCAATACAAAGCTATGGCTGCTAGTAGAGCCACAACAGGGAGGAGGTCGGGGCGGATGGACGGGTCAGCATCATCGTGTTTTCTTTATTTTAATCCAGATGCTGATTCCCAGACACGACGTAATTAACAACTACTGATTGACGATGTCACCAAGCAAGGACATGTTGCTGCTGTGGTACTGGGGTAATAAAATGATTTATTACAATAGATCTGTGAGGTTTCTTGCTCTCAAAACAAAGCTTGAGTAGATGTTTGAGCAGATTTTTTTTGCGTTTGGGATGGTAGGGATAGAGGAATTTCTTGATCTAAATTAGACAAACTACTTTCAAACAACAGGCACGTGTTTAAAAATAGACATATTTTGGCTAGATTAGAGGTTAGATTGCGAGTTCTACGCACATTATTACAAATGAAAGCAACACAACACTACTGGTGATGTGAATTGTGTTTAAATTTAGCTTTAATGGTCACTTTGTGCTTTAATTAGCAGCTTTGATCAACACTGTGCACAATTTCTATCCTACAAACAGCATTTTTATACCTAATTAGGGGCCAAATACGTATATAAATATGATCTGCATGTCATTTGTAATCCAGTAAAGCAAGCTGGATGAAAAACGAGTCAGAAAAAGCCACTGAGACGGTGTGACTGTCGTCGGCGATGCTGCTGCTGCTGCTGGTGCTCGCTGGGATGTGAGTTCTTTTAAAACGCGAGCGCAAATGATTACAAAGGAAAATGAAGGAGACGAGACAGACGGGAGATTCTGGGTCAAAGACGACACACAAACACGCTCGGATTTGTCGTGCAGTTGTAAACAGTCGGGACGAGTCGGCCTCTGTGGCGCCGAGAAAAACAAACCATCAGCTCGCTAACTGTAAATTGTAATATTTCAGCCCGTGTTAGTCGGATTCCTGCAATTCCAGTCTGTCGTTTTCAATTATTGCTGCAGACAACGACACCAAAAAATGGAAAAACACATTCAGAGCATCAGGGAGAGAACATGAAGCAGGAAGTCGAGTTTAAAATCTAAACCTGCAAAATGAAACTCCAAGAATCAGGATTTTAAGACTCTGGAGCTAAAAGTTTAGAGCTGATGCTGGAAAAAAAAAACAGCAACTTTTATGTTTAAATGAAGAAAAATCACAATAAATATCAAAAACACTGGGTCTCAGCACCCTCTAGTGGACGCACTGGCTTTAATGAAAGCAATGAGCCAGAAAGTCTACTGAAGGAGGAGGTCGGGGCGGATGGACGGCTCGACAAAACATCAGACTCCAACATGGGAGGCTGCTCCTGTTTCAAACCGCGAAAATATATGAAAAAAGAATTAAAATAAAGGCAAACATCTGTAAAATAACGATATTGTTTGCGTGTAAAACTACTCTTACTGTTTGTTTTTTTAGCATTAACATGTAAATTAATGACTTCTTCTGCATTTTTACTGGATATGATCTGCAATTTAATAAAACAAATGTGAATTAATCACAATAAAAAACTATTTTACATTGTGTGTACATCAGATGATTAATAACCGTCACTGTAAAATAAGAAGTCAAGGGATATAGGATGGGATTCCTTAATTCTTGTGTCTTCAAATATCCTCTACGCAACAAACTTCCTGAAATTCAGTCATTTGTTTTGGTTTTTTGTGCTTCAACCTAAAACTTTCTGCAGCCAAATCTTACCAAACACTGTGAGAAATTCCATAAATCTGAATAAAAAGCCGAGATGTGACCGTGTTGGTTTTAGATTTGGACATTTCTTGAGCATGACCGATCAGAGACACCAAAGAAAAGCTCTTTATGGGTTTTTGTTTTGTACTTATGGATCCTGTACTGACCCTTGTCACCATGGAGGTCCTTCTGAGGAGAAACCACACCACTGAGACCTCCAGCGTTACAGGAGAACCACCACCAGCTCGGCGCTAATCTTCAGCGGTGATGCACGTTTTCTAATTAAAGCTGTACATGAACTGGACCGGTCGACACAGTCGCACACAGCGGAGGTTTCTCCAAACGGCACAAAGTGGGCTCTGTGCGAACCGACAGCAAACACCTGCTGCCAGCGCGCCGGCACACAGCCGCCACTGTTGAGGTTGGACGCCACGGAGGGGGAAAAGTGCGGCAACATTTTCCGTCTAATTTTTATTTCCACGTGACGAAGGCAGCGAAGGACGACAGACTGATTAGCAAATAAGAAATGAAACAGACGAGCAGAAGGAGCAGGACGGCGAATGTGTCGTGTGGAAAAACGGTGTCAAGAGTCTGAAGCAGATCTGGTTCGTCAGTACGACAACGGGAAGCAAAATATATGGAAAGGATGGAATTTTAGCCACATATTACCAGAAAAAATCGATATTTACACACTTGTTTGACAACATAACATAAAATAATGATTATTTATGTGTCTCGTGTTCATGTTTTAATGTTTAAATCTTAAGATTGCAGTAAAGTACGGATGTTTTCTTTATATCAAAGTTCTTTTTGTTTTCTTTTTTTAACTGCCCACTTTTAGGAGTTTTCTTTTTTAGCACACTGAAATCTGATTCTGTTTGAACGACAACATCTGAGGAATTGTTAAAGATAGAACCCTGAAATGTTCTCTGTTATTTCTCATCATGTCATCGATTCAGAATCTGTCATATCGAACAAGTAGATCAAATAATCTGTGATTAGGGTGAAGCTGAAATAACAAAAAAAAATTAAAAATTAAACCGCCATGAAAAGTCCCATCTTTGAGCTCATATTAGCAAAAAATGTTTTAAAATCAAGTCAACTAGTGATAGTTACTGAACCATGTGTAGCTGCAGGTCACAATAATACAAAAATAAACACGTAGAATAGTTTTAATGTGAAATACTTGATCGCAGAAATGAAGAAAAACTGATTTGGTTGAACTTTCACAAGTGGTTGAGCACAAAAACTAAAATATTTTATGTAGTTTTTGAGTTTCAAAATGGTTCCTGAATGATAAATAAGAAAATGTAGATGTGTTTTAGTAGTTCCTGAGATATTGTTGTTAAAAACATCGCATAAAATTTAAACGTATGAAAAAACTAAATGGTAAAAGTAGGTTGACGCGCAATTTTCTTTAAAAAAAAATCTCTCGGAAAGTACCTAATTAACAGAGCTAGCACTTTAAAAGTATCTACATTTTATTATTTCTTTTGTAGAACATTCCTCCTATCTGCTGGTAGCTGACGTGTATTTATCTGAATAAAACAAACTAACCAGCTAGTTTTCTGGCACCGTTGGTCTTCCGTACCTGAGCTCGAGCGTTTTCGCCGCTTCGACCTGAGACTCGTGTCGCGTTAACCAATTATCCCGTTTATTTATCTCATTATCTTGGCGAACAAGAGGCCGAACACGAACGTCCAGCGATCACGACCTCCTCCTTCCCCGTCATGAATATTCACGGCGGCGCTTTGGCGAGCGGCGAGAGAAACAACAGCATTAACATATTTAAACGCTTTAATTTATTCCTTTAGGAGCGCATACGTCGAACACAAACGTTTTCCTGCCTTTTTCTTTTCCTTGATACTCGTTGAGTTTAGAAGGTCTGAGTTCGTGTGTTTATAAGCAGATAGATGTCAGCGATGAAACGCCTGCTTCCACTCGTCTCTACGATCCAGAGCTGCACATCGAGGACGTTAATCTGCAGCTTTGATGCTTCACGGAGGCCCTATTGTCTAAAAACATCCAGATCTTCCCTCCGCTCGCTGAACGGAGGTAAACGGGGGCAGCAGCTTTCCATCAGCTTACTGCAGTATTAAAAGGCATTAGTGTGTTTTACAGCAACGCCACGCAGATTACCATCCATCTCACTGGAGCTCCGCTTAATGGACGGACTTTTTTAAACCGACTCCAACAGAAAACACGTCTTTAAAACCTGCACGCTCTCCGTCCTCTAAACTCTGCTTCGGCCCTCTGCTGTTTCATTGTACGCCGCTGCTTACGTCTCCTCGCCGACATACGTCCACCACCTGTTCTCTGGGAGCGATGACCTCAGCCTGCAGGCGTCTCTGCTCACTAAACTACATGCAGCTGCGAGAAGCAGAGGATTAAAAACATCTCGTCGGCAAGAGCGAAGCAGAAGTGACGGAGGATGAAGTAAATACGTGTGCAGGAGAAGGTGGAGGATCTGGAAACACAGAGGAGGTGGAAGACTGTGAGAAGAAGAGGAAGTAAAACACACAAGAGGCGACGTCATCCTTCCTCTGCCTCCATCGCTCCTATTTTCCACTTTTCTTTTCTTTTCTTTTTTTTTTTTTGAGGCTCTTCCTCTAAAAACTTCCTGTTTATGCCTGAAACACACAAAGAGTCTCTGATCTCATTCACTTGTGATGCCGATTAAAACACGTCCACAAAACTGAGAAAAATAAAATTACAGTAAAAATCCTAATATACACTATAAATTTAACAGACGACGCTTTGTTCTAATTTTTATCTCATTTTTCAGGTGCATGTGTTACTTTATTTATCTTTAGCATTAATACCAGCATTATTTTTATTTCATATTTGTTATATTTATACCTATATATTTTTATTTATATTTTATTATATATGTTATATATTATTTTATTTTATATTTATATATTTTTATTTAGATTTTATTATATATGTTATATATATTATTTTATTTTCTATTTATTATATTTCAGCATTGCATCGTACTTCCATCGTTTTGCTTTTTTACTTTTTAGCGACTTCTGTTACGTCATTTATTTTCTCCTGAGCTACATCTAACACATGAATATCCTTCGGGATTAATACAGTTTTTTTTAATTATCTTATTTTGTATTTTATTTATGTTTATTTGAAGATATTTGAGGTTTCGTCCTTTGAGCTGTAACGACGCTACGGCTTAAAAATTCACAATTAAACTGAAATAATGCAAAATAGCAAACGGCTGCAAGTTAGGAAGTGCAGCTTTTAATTAATGATAAAAATGCACAATAGGTCGGTTTTATCCGATTAAAGCTGATTTAAACGTCCACTGGTTGCTGCTTAGTGATGTTGTGTCGATAGTTTTATTAATTTCAGGTTTTAAATCAGTTTTAAATCCATCACAGAGTAAATCCTGAACTGAAAGTCTGACTTTAAAGAACCAAACTGTAAAATCTGTCAGAGAACTCACATTAAGATGTTTTTTTTCCCAAATCATTCGGCCTCGTTACAACTTGAACAAATGTTTTCATTTTACATCCCTAAACCCACAAACTACCGACTGTAGATTATTTTCCACAATAAAAGTCCATCTGTTATATTAACAACACAGTAGATGAACCCGACTCACGAGTTCTGGACGAATAAAGTCAGGGAGCAGATGTGGAAACAAACTTTTTATGTATATGTTAATCATCTAATCAGAATTAATTATTATATATAATCAGACAAACACAAATCTTGTTTATTTTTGGGGTTAAAGCTGCTTCCTGATCAGGGAATGTGTCTGTTGAGTTGTGAAAGCACAAAAAAACCCAAAACTTTTTTTTCGTTTTTGTGACCAAATATTTCAAAATAAAAGCATCCTACATGTTTAGTTTTGTCTTATTGTGACCTGCAGCTACACGTGGTTCACAAAACATCACTAGTTGATTAATTCATCAATATGAGCTCAAAGATGGAACTCTTCATGACATTTTTAGCATTTTTCAAATCCCCATAAATCACACATTATTTGATCTACGTGTCCAAAATTACAGATTCTGAATCAGTGACATGATGAGAAATATGAGTGGAAATTTCAGGTTTTTATCTTTAACAGTTCCTCAGATATTCTTGTCCAAACAGCCTCGAAGTTTAATGCAAAAAAACCTGCTGAAAATGTGTCGACGGTCGATTTTTAAAGTCAGAAAGTATTTGATATATGAAGCTAAAAGCATGACAGATGACATTTTAAATACTCACAGTTCAAGATAAAGAAGTTTGAAGCTGGTTTAGTGGATTTTTCATCAATAAATGTGATGATTTTAGGTGAACTGATCGAACCGCAAAAGATTAAAATTGACCAACAAGCAGCAAAGTCTTGTATTTTTTAAAGGTCACAACACGACACATTCGTCTAAATTCTAAAAAAAATTGCGTTTTTCTCCAAATGACAGTCTGGTTCTGGTTAATTCCTCAAAATATGAACAAATACGGGCTAAAAAAACGAAGCCAAAGTCGCATCAGACGGTGCAATTCATGACATTTAGCCCAAAATTCACTTTTTAAAATCACATTCCTGCTCATGTTGAACAGAAACGACCTCCGGAGGACGGCTAGATGTGAGGTAGCCATGATTGCTAACTGCCGTAACCTTTCCCCGTAATTACGAGATCTGCAATTACGAGGTAGTCGCTCATAATTAGGAGAATTTCTCCTCTGCTGCAGGAAAGTCCAGCGCTGAGCGTTAAATATTTAAACTTGTGGCTTCGTTTCCTCCCAGTCTGGAGGTTTGAGACGAGGAGCGTCCGATAAAGCCGCCGTGTTCTCGGCAGAAACACTCAAACAGACACCGGTTTATAAATGAGTTTCTAAGGAGCTGAACGGCGTCTCATCGCTCCTCCGTCGCTTCATTCTGTACGAAAACAAACCCGGGACGTGTTTGGACTCATTTTAAACCAGAAGAAGTTTGTAAAGACATTAACGAGAAGCAAACTCTGACAGCTTTCTTTGGCCGAACCCGTCCAGCGTTCGTCAATGGAGCGGATCGGCCCGACGTTGTGTCAGGAGTGGTTTTAATTAAGTACTTATCCTCAATTTTAGGCGTTCGGTGCAAATTTGAGATCTTATCACGAATCCGGACGCACTGTTGGGCTCAAACTTTCAAAATACGGGTCAAGAAAACCTTCAAAAATTCATTTTATGCTTCATCAAGCTTAGAAAAAGTAGAAAATTACTACAAATATTAGGTGTTTAATTCATGAATAGTCTATAAATCTATTCTAATGTTTAATATCCTTCGTAGATCAGAGCAGCACTTGGCTCTTTTTAAAAAGCAGATTTATTTTATGGAAGTTATTCTTGTTGTGCATGTCCCTTCTTACATAAATCTTCTAAAAATGCTAATTCTCCGTTCCCCTCTCGCGTCGTTCCAACCTGAAACCACCTCCTTTATTTATTTCTTATCTTAAAGCTGCATTCATAAGCATCTTTCTGCACCAAACAACCAGCTGTAGACGCGTTTGTGGCTCTAAATGGTTCATTCTGGTGCAGCGTAGGGAGTCTGTCGCCGCTTTATTCTGGAAAATCAGAGCTGGAGGAAGTGAGCCGGCCTTCAAAATAAGAGCTGAAAGACGCTAAAGCGCTCCAGAGGTCTGCTGGTTCTCAGAGACGCAGCTAAAATGTGATGAATTGATTTAAACGCAGCACTTTACAGCAAACCCTGGGGTTGAATGTTTAAATACTCGTTGAATGAAACAGAAGATTTATTTAGTCGACTGAAGCCTCTGATCGATCCATCACCACAGCATCAGTAACTATAAATGGATTTATACATATTATAGTGCTTTTAACATTTACTACATTACAGTATGTAATAATCATGATTAAAACAATGTTTATGAGGAAATAAATCAGTCTGAGTCCTGCTTCTTTTTAAAATAAATATCAAAAAGTCCCGTCACAGTGGTGCTACCAGGACCAGAGCAGGTCCTGGTTCTTCAGCGGTGGTGGCAGAAGCTTTGTTATTTTCAGGTCAGACCACAATTTAACTTCATTTAGTTGCACTTGTTGCCTTTTTAGGACAAACTCAACGTGTTTCTGTGGATTTATCTGCTCCACATGAACCAGGTGTCTCCAATAAAACACAACAGGTGAGAACACGGAGCTGCAGGACGGACACACACACACACACACACACACACACAGGTGCTCTCCATTTAGAAAACAACACTTCAAAGTAAATGGTTTAACGAAGACCAGAGACTGAAACAGACAACAGCTCCTGGAGCTCTGCAGTCAGGACACAGTACCACGGTAACATGGTAACATGGTAACATGGTAACATGGTAACATTGTAACATTGTAACATTGTAACATTGTAACACGGCAACAAGGTACAGGACTAGAAACTAGACTACAGTATACTACAGTACATCACACTGCCTTACACTACAGTAAAGTACACTACACTATAGTACATCAGAGTACAGTACTGGAGACTGGGAGACTGCAACACAGTATACTACAGTACATCACACTAAACACTAAAGGACAGTACAGTATAGTAGACTACAGTACACTACAGTACATCACAGTACAGTACAGGACTGGAGCCTGGACTACAGTACAGTATACTACACTACAGCACACTACAGTAAAGTACACTGCAGTACGGTCCACTACAACACACTACAGCACAGTAGACTGCAGTACACTATAGTACAGTACACTGAAGTAAACTACACTACAATACTGTAAGGTACACTAGACTACAGTAAAGTACAGTACATTACACTATAGTACAGTGCAGTACTGGAGACTGTACTACATCACATCATAGTAGATTAAAGTACATCACACCGAACTACACTACAGTAAACTACAGTACACTAAGCTACACTACAGGACAGTACACAACAGCTCACTGCACTATAGCACAGTACAGTAAAAGACACTACAATACAATACACTATGCTACAGCACAGTAAAGTACACTGTAACAGAGTACACAACAATACAGTACACCATAGTACACTAAGCTACAGTACAATACGCCACACTACAGTAACGATCGTACACTACAGTACACTAGGCTACAATATACTACACTGCAGTATGCTACACTACACTAGACCACAGTACACTATAGTACAGTACACTACAGTACACTACAGTACAGTAGAGCAGAGTCAGCGCCCCCTACAGGCTGCTACGCTCATTAAAGCCACAACAAAACACTGCTGGATCAAACACACAACACGGCGTCCAACTAGAAATATGTAGTAACACTGAGTTAGTCGCTGAGATCAGTAATCTGTCACCTGTAACGTGGAGCGAAAAGACCTTCAGTCTCACAGTTAGTTTCTCTTTCTGTTACTTTTATTCTCTTTCTGGTTTGGATTAGACAAAAAAAAACAGAAACGCTGTGGCTCGGTTTAGGAAAATATCTCACTTTGTTCAACATGTTGGTTAAGTTTAGGCCCCAAAATGTCACGTTTTACTATAAAAACAAAGTAAAACTGGCAAATATAATCTAAAGTACGTCCCGAAATTTAGTTTTAGCGAAGCCATGAAGGTCATTTTCCCTCTGACTCTGCATCCTTAGTTGTTGTTCTGTTTGTGGGCAGTTGATGAATCTGGAACCTGATCGTGGCCACCATGAAAAAAATAAATAGCCAAGTTAACAAGTGACATTTGAGCAATAAACCCAAACTGATCGCTAACTCTCTCAGTGCGAACGTGTCTGTTTCTAATGCGAGTTTGGTTGTTGGTGTCAGAAACCTGCAGGATGGAAACGCTCCACATGTCATTAGCGCTGATGGACCAGTCAGAGAGCAGCTCGTCTAAGTCACAGTTTCAGGCTGCAGGTCTGCCTGAACATGTGGAGGCATCTGGATGTGTTTACTCTGCACGCTGTATTTCATAATGTCGCCCTCCTACATCTCCTTATGTCACACAGCTGTTTGCTTCTTTATGTTTATTGTTTGAAGTTGACTAAAAAAGCCTCGAATGTGGAAAACATTACCGCCGTCTCTTAATTTAAAACTCTCCTCTCCGGCTTGTTTTTTTTTTTTTTTGAGTTCACAATTCACTTTTTGTTTCAAGATGCTCTCGTTTTCCAGGTGGTAATTAGTCAGAAATGAACAATATAGACTAATTTTAGGGTTAATTTCAATCCACAAGACAAACGACCCGGTAAAGCACCGTTTGCCTCTGATTACAAACGTGGTTTTAAAGCAACGTGCCACGAAGCGCTTTGAAGCTCCAAGAATCATTGCTGTACTCCCTCCGTTGCGCTGGATCCGGATCAAAAACCTTTATCTTGTCTTATTTAACCAGTATTTTACGATCGTTTCTGGACTCGCCGGTGCATGTTTTCTTTTAAAAACCCACCCGGACCATCTGCGCAGCGTTAAAACATCGACCTACCATGAGGGAGTGTCTGTTGGCCGATAGCAGGCCCGTCCCGTAGCCGCTGCTCAGAGCTCCCATGGCGCCGTTGTGCGTATGTGCCGCCCCGATGAGGCTGTGCATGTCGCCGTGGCCGCTGGTCATACCCGTCGACGGTCCCACCGCGTGGCTCCGCAGTACGTGGATGGCATCGTCCAAACGCTCCAGGCGGTCCTCGATACGACTTTGCTGCAGAGAAGACGACGAGAAATCTGAGAAATGTTGCCGATACCATCTGGCCTCGTCTCCGCAAAATTACACATCTATACAACTAAACCGTGAATGTGATTTGTGAGCGGTGACGTGGTGGGAAAGGCGGTTGGTTTAAAGGTTTGCGTTAAAGTCGGGTTGCTGGTTGGTGATTGTTACCCAGCAGACCAAAGTTTGCTGGACAAGAAGCCGTCAAAACTGAGTTTCTGTTGTTGGTTATTTCTGATTTTACTCCCTTTCTGGTTAGATTTAGGTACACCAACTACGGTAGGTTTAGGAAAATATCACGCTTTGTTGGACACTTGTTGGATGCTTGGTTAAGGTTCGGCTCCGAAATTACTTCGAAAACACATCCTGGTTCAAATGTGCCTCAAAGTTACAAATGCAAAGACTCGTTTTTCAGGATCCCTCTGAGACAAGATGTTCTTATTTTTTGTTTTTCACTCGCTTTCTGGTTTGGTTGCAGAAAATATCACGCTTTGTTAGACATTTTTACACGTCAGAAGCTTGGTGAAGGTTTGGCTCCGAAATTACTTGGTTAGAGTTCGAAAAAATGTCCTGGTTTGGGTTCAAATGTGCCTTGAAGTTACAAACGCAGATACTAGTTTTTCAGCTGTTCCCAGTTTTGACTGGTGAGGGAAGGTCGTCCTAAAGACTTGTTCAATATGTGGGTTAAAAGACAAATCCAGTTTGAAAACAACTCGAAGGTGCTGGACGCCAGAGTCAATGTATGCTTAGATTGTGTGTTTTTGCAACCTGGTCTCCACAAACGTATGTTCTACTGCAACCAACCAAGTCTCAGAATCAGGTTTTGTTTCCTCTTGTTGTACATCTTCGTTTTTTACTCCTTACTGGTTTGGTTTCTGATAATGTCGTGTTTTGTTAGACATTTTTACACGTTAGAAGCTTGGTTAAGGTTCGGCACCAATATTGCTTGGTAAGAGTTTGAAAATGTCCTGTTTTGGGTTCAAATGCGACTCGAAGTTACAAATGCGGGACTAGTTTTTCAGCGTCACTCTGAGACAAGAAGTTCCCAGTTTTGACCGGTGAGGGACGGTCGTCCTAAAGACTTTGGTTGCGGAAAATATCGTGCTTTGTTCGACATTTTTACACGTTAGAAGTTCAGTTAAGGTTCGGCACCAACATTACTTGGTTGGAGTTTGGAAAAAGGTCACGGTTTGGGTTAAAATACGACTCTTTCGCTACATATTTCAAGCTTTTTCTGGATTACCAAGGTGACAATGCCAACTTATACCTGATTGGTTGGCTAAAAATGTCAAACAAGTGGCAAAATACAAAAATACATGGATTACATTACAGGCAAACATAATCCGTCAAAACATGCAGTTTAGTCGCACAGGAATTTGTGGAGGCGGAGTCGTGGCTGCAATTAATTAGAAGTTTCAGAAGGATCCCACAGAACATAAGTGAGTTACCAACACAGGGTGAGCAATGTTCTACATTTGCCTAATCGTCGCCATAATTGTTGCGTATCGTCTCCAAAGCCTGATATATCTGATTCCTCTGAGCCACGGCGCTCCACTGTTGTCCAAAACCTATTAAAAACACATCAGCGAGCCTCACCGGTGCACCGGGTGACATGTTGCTTCATTACCACCAACACACACGTTTGTCTGGACTCAACAAAAACCGTCTACCGGCTCAAAGGAAACAGTTTGAGAGATATTCGCTAGAAACTCCAGCGTCCGTCTGTTTCAGAAAATTGCCTTTGTTGAAAATGAAACCATTAATTTGTGAGTTATTTATAAGGACTTACATGTTCACCACAGGGAAATCATAAAAGCACTGGTTAACCTACACAATTACTCCATCTTGTATACGTACGTATATTTTAAACACACTCATGGGTATCTGTGGATATTACCATTATCTAATTTCTATCCGTGTGAAAGCTTCTCCACAAAATAATATGAAATCTATTTAAAGCTGATTTTGGTGTTCGAGTACATCAACGTTATCTTTACCGACTGCATCAACAAGGATCAAATATTAACTTTTTCATGTCAGTTCACCCAAATGAAAGAAAAACCCCCATTGACTCGCTGCAAAGAAATTTTTTGGGTTTTTCGGTTTCTGCCTGCACAATGGGATGTACAGTAGTTTGTACTGAAGACAACAGTGAAAAAGTATAGGGAGCATAAACGAGAATGTTCATCTCTGCAGGGCTGTGATGAGCTTGTAGGAGATATAAAACTTTAGCAAACAAAAATACCTGAAAATGGTTTTGGGTGAATGTACCCTTTAAAAATGCCACGTATCTTACCAGAGAGTGCAGCGGGGCCTCGTAGTTCGGCGACGACGCTCCCTGTCCGCCGTTCCTCGACCAGACGGCTGAACTTGCAGCTAGGAGAGAGGACACAAGGAGGCATCGTTAGGAGAGGAGACGTGGAACAACCAAAGGTCAAAGGGAGATTCAACTTTTGTTTCCCTCAAACCGACATCCTTTCATTTGGGATGGCACCAACATGTGCGACTAGTGCGACCTGAAGCGTCCTCCAGCCCCCTGCAGAAAACAACTGGATGTCTGCGTGTAGATTAGAGCCCAAAAAAAACAAATGACAACCTCCTCTTGCTTTTACAAAGAACGAAACCACTCGACGTGAAGCGCCGAACGCCAGACAAAACGTCTTCACACACAAGGAGACTCTCATCGTATCCACTCGTGGTGCTCAGACATAATAGACGCAGAGACGAGGAAAAGGGAAGACAAAAACAAACCGACTCATATCTCGTAGCAAAAAATGCTAATATCGGCCCTTTGTTTTGAGAAGGTACAAGTGGTTGATTAGCATTGGGCCCTCTGCAGAATAAACAAGCTTTGTGTCTGTGTTTGTCTCTGCTTTTGTGCCGGTCGTCACTCTGAAGGGTCGCACCTGAATCGACAGGTTTCATTAGCTGGTAGCGCGACGAGACGGCGACCGGAGTGGATTTACATTAATATAAGGCTCGGTGAGATGCTGCGTGGAGGTCTTTTAGACAGATTTCAGAGGGGACACGGTGACTAATCAAAGGAAAGAGCAGTTGTTGAGCATCTGTAGCTTACAAGCTAACTGCTGACATGCTAGCATGCTGGTCAGCCAGTCAGAACTATGCTGGGGTTTTCTTTTTCTTTTTACAGTCCCTGACAGAGTTTCAAATATGTACTATACAACATTATTCAATAAAGATTCACTGAAGAGAGATAAAAGATCCTCATGCTTGTGAGCTTTCTACCTGCTAGCTACTCCCATTAGCCCTGTTTGCTAATAGGACAGTAAGTTCACCAAGTTGGGTCAAAAGTTGTGTTTGCACCGCAGACTCCTGACTACGTATACCCTTGGTTTCCATTATTATTCCTGAAGAGTAGCGAGGACAGCGGATGGACTTAACACAGGATTTCTGGAGAATTTAGAACTTCCCACTGTGCTCTGGGCGTGTACAAATCGATGTACCTCCAAAGTCCAGAAGCAACGACTGCGATTACGTCTCTTCTCATGATGAATTAGAAATACGAGCAGCTCATGTGCTTGCAGCGCGGACTGTCTGTGCAATCGGAAATTTTAGGCTTTGTGGACTTGGGAGGATGACAAAAACTGTGTTACCCTTGAGGGTGGAGGATGCGGACATGGACTGCAGATGCGGAGCCAATTGGGTAGACGTAGCACAGGACTTCTGGAGAATTTAGAACTTCCAAATAAGTTTGGCCATGTACAAATCAAAAGTGCCTCCGAAGTTCGAAAACAACTACTTCGATTCTGTCTCGTCAAATGATGAATTATAAATATGTGGATGACAGAGAAGCTCCTGGCAGAATGTCTCCTAGAAGCAAATATTTGTTTTCGGCACCATTTGTTTTCCTGGCCTCCTGGTAGGCGCTCTGTCAATGCAAACAGTCTGTTTTTGGGCTCAGACGCTTATGGACTGGGGTGGATGACGAAATTTCCGTTGCGGTCTACGGATTCAGATCTGGACTGCAGGTGCCGGGCCAATGGGGTGGACGCAGCACAGGATTTCTGGAGAAGAATTTAGAACTTCCGAATGAGTTTGGGCAGGTACAAATCGAAGAGCCTCCAAAGGCCAATTACAATTTCATTTAGCAGACACTTTCATCCAAAGTGACATACATTTGATACACCAATGGTGACAGAGCTGCCATGCAAGGTGCTGCCTGCCATTGGGAGCAACTTTTGGGTTCAGGGCCCAAAAGGGTTCTTGCCCAAGGACACTTCGACTGTGGAGCGGCGGGGGATGGAACCACCAACCTTGTAGTTAGTGGACAACCCACTCTACCACCTGAACCACAGCCACCCTAGAAGCAACTACTGCGATTACGTGTCTTCCAATTATGAATTATAAATGTGGGTACTACAGATAATAGCACAGGATTTCTGGAGAACTTCCTACTGTGTTTAGGGCATGGACTGATCAAAGCACTTCAGATTCAGGAGGCGATTACGTCTCTTCTAATGATAAATTAAAACTCTTACAAACATGTGGAAAGCATGAATTAGCCTTGAACGAATGGGAAGTCATAACTGCAGGGACATATAACCTGCATGTATAGAATGATCAGCAAATCCAATAAAAATTTAGTTTTTCAATAAATAAGCACCAGTTTGAAAACCCCAAGCCACATCTAAACCAGCTGATTGGTTATGATCCTGTCTGAACCTGCCCAGACAGGTGAATCTGCCCTCCTCTATTTACCCTCCATCCCCTCCCTCCTCATCTCCGCCCTCGACGCTGATCTCTTCCTTGTAACTCTGATCTCATCTCATTAGCACATGTTTCTCTTTTTCATTGTCTTCCCATTTTGTCTCGCAGTCTTTTCTCTCCCCTCTCCTTTTTATTCATATTACATGCTCATTTCCATATGCTAATTAATGAATAATCACCTGGGTACATTCATGTGCAAATACAAATATATGTATTAAACGGCGGGGTAAATTAATCCGAGTCCGACGCTGTAAAACACCCTCGCAGAATTAGCCTTGGATATCAATTTGCATGTAGTTTGCTCTAATAGGCTTCATTTCTAATTTGTAAAAAGTGGAGTAACTCTGACACAATGATAAACACCAATTATGGTTTCGCAGGCAATATCCCAGGCAGCCATAATGACGAGGAGGAGGGGGCCGGTGTTTGCGGAGCCGCTAGGTTTTGTGAACGATTTGTCGAAGTGGTGCTCGTAATTAAAGCTATCAGTCACGAGGCGCGGCGGAGAAAATATCAAACGGTGTGTGTAGCGGCGACAATTAGAGACAAATTCGACACAACTATTATTAGGAAAAGTCATTTTTCACTTTAAGGGGCGGCCGGAGTTTACAGCATCCGCCGAGAGGAGGAGTAATTGGTGGGAACAAGAGGAGGAGAAGGGGGAGCGGAGGGGAGATGCAGCGGTTATTAATGCGGCTTTATGGTTTTGGTTTTTACACCGAGCGATGGAACGTCTGATAAGAAACCGAATTTAAATAGAAATTAAATAAAATGTTTTAGTTAAAGTCCTTGTTTGTTTTAGTTCGTTTAAGTAAAAAGGTCGAGGTCAAAAGAAATGGTTCAAATAAAGTCAAAAGTCATTTGTAATTAGTCTCATTCAAGTCTCTAGTCTGGACAAGTTCAAGTCGAGTCTTCAAATTTGATAAATTTAAGCTCAGCTCATTTACAACTAGTCCAAGTCAGAAGTCGTTGCAGCGTTTTCATAAAGAATAAATTCAAGTCTAATGTGATTTAAGAAAGATGCAAATAAAGTTAGATTATTTAAAAAAGGGTCAAGTCATGTTTCAAGTCATTTGAAACAACGTCAAGTCGAGTCTTAAGTCATCTCCAAAGTCAAGTCGTTGAAGTTCAAGTCGAAAAAAGTTGAACTCGATGCTCGAAAATGATTTTAAACGGTGTGAAACTTGGTCAAGTCTTTCAAAAGTCATTCTGAAGAAGCTCAAGTAAAGTTTCAGGTAATTTTACACAAGTTCAAGTCAAGTCTTGGATCATTTTAGACAAATCAAGTCTTAAATCACTTCAGGCAAGTTAATGTCAAGTCTCAGGTCATTTGAAACAAGTTTTAGTCAAGTAAGTTCATTTTAGATGAGTTCAAGTCGACTCTAAGGTCAGTTGGGTCAAGTCAAGTCTCAAGTCATTCAAAACAACGTCGTGTAGAGTCACAGGTCATTTCAAACAAGTTCAAGTTGAGTCTCAAATTTGAAAAAAAAAATCGTAAAATTTAAGCTCAGCTCATTTAAAACGAGTCCAAGTCAGAAGTCGTTGTAGCGTTTTCATAAAGAACAAGTCAAATCCTGTGAAAAATGATCAAATTCAAGTATAATGTGATTTTAAAAAGATCCAAATAAAGTTACAACTCATTTAAAAAAATGGTCTCAAGTCATCTCCAAAGTCAAGTCGTTGAAGTTCAAGTCGAAAAAAGTTGAACTCGAATCATCAAGTCGAAAGTCATTTTAAACCGTCTGAGTCGTGGAAAGAAGTTTAAAACTTCACGACAATTAGAAAATCGTTTGATTACGGTAGAGCTCCAAAGATCAAGTCACGAGTCATTTGAAACTGGGTCTGTCCAAAGTCTGGGCTGAGTCACGAGTCATTCTAGTTCAAGTTAGGACTCAACTGATTTGAAGAAAGTTCAACTTAATTCTCGAGTCAACGAGTTAAAAGTTGTTGTAGATTAAATGAGCTCAAGGTAAGCTGCGAGTCATTAGAAACAAGTTCGAGTCAAATCTCAAGTGAGTTAGAAGAAGTTAGTTCTTAGGTCATCTGAACTAATCCAAGTCCAGTCAAGAGTAATTTTGGATTATGACTTGTTAAGCCACGTAACAGAAGTTCAAATCAGAAGTTCTGTCTTTTTAGAAGAGGGTCAAGTCAGTTTGCAAGTTATTTGTAATGGGTTCCAGTCGAGTCATTTCTGATCACTTTGAGGCTCAAGTCATTGAAGAAAAGGATTCAGTTCTTCTTATTAAGCACTTCTGTCTCCAGTCCGAGTCTCAAGTCATTCAACCTAAGGTCATGTAGAGTTTCATTTCATTTAAAACAAGTTCAAGTCAAGTCTTATTTCATTTCAGATGAATTCAAGTCAATTCTAAGGTCAGTTAGGTCAAGTCTAGTCTCAAGTCATTCAAAATAAGTTGATGCGACGTCTCAAGTCATTCAAACCAACGTCATGTAGTCACAGGTCATTTAAAGCACGTTCAAGTCAAGTCTCAAGTGCTTTAAAACAAGCCCACATCAAGTCTTAAGCCCTTTCAGTCAAGTTCAAGTCTTAAGTCATTTGAAACAAGACCATGTCAGATCTCGAGTCCTCATTTCTGCGATTTACGCACCTCTGTCTCCAGTCCAAGTCTCAAGTCGTTCAAACCAATGTCATGTAGAGTCTTGTGTCATTTAAAACAAGTTCTAGTCGAGTCTTAAGCCCTTTAAGTCAAGTTCAAGTCTCAAGTAATGTGAAACAAGACCAAGTCAAATCTCAAGTCGTCATTTCTGTCACTCCAGTCCAAGTCATAGGTCATTCAAACCAATGTCATCTAGAGTCACAGGTCCAAGTTCAAGTCAGGTCTCAGATCGTTCAAGTCAAGATCAGTTTCTGTAGTCCCGAGTCTAGAGTCAGCTCTGCTCCTTCTGTCCACCACTGTTGTCCGGCGTGTTCTGGCCGGATGCCGTCGTTACCTGTGAGGGAAGGCGGCGAGCCGACTGGGGTGGACGGATTGGACGAGAAGCTGTTGTTCGTGTGGTCCGGAGAGTAGATCTGCAAACGAAAGAGACGCAGAGTCAGAGCGACGAAGGCAAAGCTGCAGAAACATACATTCCAACAGCCTCAGAAAGCCTTGAACAGAGCGTGGGGAAGATAAGAAAGGAGCGCTGTAGTTACCGATGCGAGTGCTTTCCCTAAGGCGTCTCCTGTCTGGGAGCTGCTGGCTGCTCCGCTCTGCGCTCGGTTAGCTGTAGCACACACACAAACACACAGGAAAAGGACGGATTCTGGTAAATAAGGATGTTGTTAACTACATATTTAATTATTCAGCGCATCCGTTCCACACTTAAACCGGCAAAACATGTTCATTAGAAGTGGAAATTACACCTCCGGTATGGAGAGCGAGAGAAATGAGACTCTCCCGCTTTCGTGGATTAATTTGTCTCCGTCGTCGTTTGGTTTTCAGTCTTTTATTTGTTCTCTCTTGGGTAATTCTGATACCGTTAATACATGTCATGAAGCAATGCAATGTTTTACCTTTATGTTACGAATACTTTCCAAGTTACAGGTACAGAAAAATGGACACATGAATTTTTAAAGGTTGAAGAACACATTTGAGTTTTGTTTAAAAACTGCAACCACATCAGTTTTCAGTCTGCTCCAGGTGTTGAAATCTGAAGACCAAATCCTGTTTTCGTTCAGCTTATGACCACCTTTGAGCATCAACATTATGGGATATGTCATAGTCTTAAAAGTTAAACAATAGGAAAACTTTATAAGGTGCATTTTGGGTCAACTTCTAGCACATGAAAAGCCTCTTTTTTTACCTTCATCTCCATACCAGCGCCAATGTTGAGGTTCCCAAAAGGTTCCCTTAAAGTTCTTGTTTAGGGTTTTTTTTCTTCTTATGTTTGGGAAGAACAATGAGTTCAATGGAACCTTAAACCCAGCAAACGCTTCTTTATAAACCTTGTATGGGGGTTCCTCTGCTGTATTGGTTCTTCAAGGA